>NW_015387762.1:315931-317648 GCF_001527695.2 Protobothrops mucrosquamatus | reverse complement strand
GGACCGACCCAGAATGTTCATTCTGCAATACTTCTGAACATAAATGTACATTAATGTGCTTGAAAACACATACTAAGAAAAGAATGCACCAAAAAAACCCATATAGATCTTTTCCCAGAATGATCTCTAAATTGGAATGAAAAGAAAATAGAAACATAGGACATATACACCCATACTTAGTTTATTTTGCTTCTAAAAATCAGACACATAACTTCCTGTGCAAGCTGTTTTAACTCCACAGTTATAAGTATACTTGTAGTCACAGTGTCATGGTTCCGACAGACAGAGACAAATAAAGCAGAACTCCAAAGCTTGAAAATTCCTCAAAGAACATGTTTATTGATACAAAGTATCGGCACTTCAAAAGTGAAACCAAGTCTGTAGAGATGCATAACAATTCCCCAATACAAAGTTAAGAAATCTCACCCTAAGACTATGCAAGCAACTACGTTTCCCCATATAGTTTGTTGGCAGGCTTTTCATGAAAAGCCCAGCCCACAGTCTTGGGAGCAGCCAATGACCTTGGTTCCCACGAGAGAAATTCCGAGACAAAAAGTCTGTTTTGTCTAGCGCAGCACCTGGCAACCCCACCCCCCTCTGTGCTATGTGTCAACTAGAAATAAAATGGAAAAAATGGCTGCAGCCATGCTCATTCTAAAGTTAACACACAGTACAAGTTAAAAACATCTCTGATTAGATAGAACATTCAAAATAGAATATTTGATCAGCTTCAGGGCTTTAAGGATCTAGGCATCCATTTCCAACTTCCTACCTACTGATAATTAATTGAATAAGCTTTCTAAAAGAGCCTCACAAGCCTGCAATCTTTAGTCCTTAAGTACATAAGTCACCAAAGGATGGACACCATTCCTGCAGCTATTAAATGATACAAAGCAATTGTTCTAAGCTTGCTTTATATGGTGCCTTGTTATATGTCTATAAGAATTGCCTCTATTCTGAAAGGTACTTTATTTACATTTCTACATTGTACTCTGTGTTTCTCATTCGACCTCAAATGTTCTTGCTCAGTTAAAGCTGGACTACATCTCCCTTAGGCCCTACCTCAGACACTGCTGAGATTTTGATTGAAACCGTTTTTCTGGGGAGCATTCCTGATTGCTCTTACACGGTTAGATAAATTTGCCTCATCCCCAACTTGGCATATTGCAGCTCTTAATTCCTGGCTATATTATCCCTAAGCCTAGATGAAGCCTTGGCTAAACTTAAACAGATGATCAGGAATTAGACATTCACAAACGGTGGTGGTGATAAAGTTCTTCATTTTCATTATGCAATTACTGCCATCTCAGAAATCCTTAGCTATTTTTATAATATCAAACTGCTCCTCACTATGTACTAGTCTTCCACATGATAACTATAGATATATATCCTGAGGTCTTATCTACGCTGAGGGAACCTTGACAGAATTGCCCAGGAGGGAGAGGACTACAGCTAGTCCTTGACTTACAACAGTTCATTTAGTGACCATTTGAAGTTACAACAGCACTGAAAAAAATGACTTATGACCATTTTTCACACTTATGACCATTACAGCATCCCCCATGGTCATGTGATCAAGATTCAGATGCTTGGCTACTGACTCATATTTATAACGGTTGCAGTGTCCCTTTGTTTCTGATAAGCAAAGACAACGGGGAAGCCGTTAACAACTGTGTTACTAACTGCACTGATTCACTTAACAACGGTGGCAAGAAAG
>NW_015387762.1:310211-315187 GCF_001527695.2 Protobothrops mucrosquamatus | reverse complement strand
GGCCGGCCGCACCGGGCGCAACATCTGGGGGGGCGCGCTCGCACTCGCAGCTCTCTGCCCCTGCCTGGCTCACTCACTCTCTCTGCAGTGCTGGCTGTGCGAATCCGATCCGAGCCGCCGGGTCGCCGCCCACTGTGGAGGGGGGGGCGCAAATTACTTGCCTTGCCCCGGGTGCTGACAACCCACGCTACGCCACTGACTCTAAAATCAAAGAACCCCCCACCTTGGGAGTTTCAACTGCATTTGCTTGAGATTAATAAATCTATGATCTTTGAAATGCCACAAACTCAACATAAATTGGTTTTTCAAAAATATCTGAAATAATATGTGGATTTCAAACTTTCTATAATGGTAACCTCTCTGGCTTCAACTATCAGCAACTCAGGATTTCATGGGGCTTTTGTATTTTAGTTTAATAGAATACATCAATTCAACTGTAAAGGCTAATTTTCAAGAATAGATACATTCTGTGTATAATTGGTCTAGAATCAGGTAAAGTACTTTGAAAAGCATTTCCAATTTTGGATAGAAAAAAAGTGAAAGGTTAAAAATGTATTAAAATGATGTTTTTTGCATACATTTATATTCGAATGATATGCTAACAAATTTGAATTTCAAAAAATAATAATTAGTCTGCAATGAAAAATACATCATAATTGCTAGCTATTTATTCTAAGGAAATACTGTTGTATAAATTTAGCAACCAACAAACCTACCCACATATTTTGTGTGTGTTCGTGTGTGTGTGTGTGTGTGTGTGTGTGTGTGTTAGAAACAGCTGGATGATGTAGTGGTTAGAGTGCCATAGGATACTGGAATTCATTACCAGTAGGGATCCTTCATTTGCCTACCTTAGATATGCCAGTGAGATGAACTAAGAAAGTCTTTGTGGCTCAGATGTTGTCCAGACCATACGTTTAAGAATCAGGACAATCTGATAATCTAGTAGTTGGCTGTTAGAAGAAATCATAGATACACAAGACAAGAGAATGTGGAACAGATGAAATGCTACTAGATCAGTAGATCTAATGAGAGGGGATATACAACAACAACAACAACAACAACAACAACAACAACAACAACAATAATAATAATAATAATAATAATAATAATAATAATAATAATAATAATAAAGTTGGAAGGGACCTTGGAGGTCATCTAATCCAACCCCCTGCTCAGGCAGGAAACCCTATACCATTTCAGATAAATAGCTATCCAGTCTCAAAAACTTTCAGTGTTGGAGCTTTTACAGCTTCTGGAGGCAGATTGTTCCATTGATTCTTTTAACTGTCAGAAAATTTCTCCTTAGTTCTAGGTTACTTCTCTCTTTGGTTAGTTTCCATCTGTTGCTTCTTGTCCTGCCTTCAGATGCTTTGGAGAATAGCTTGATTCCCTCTTTTTTGTGACAGCCCCTGAGATATTGGAACACTGCTATCATGTCACCCCTTGTCCTTCTCTTCATTAGACTTGACCAGGGGTGTCAAACTCGCAACGTCATGTGATGTGTCATGACGTATCGTGACTTTTTCCCCATTGCAGGCAACGGGGTGGGCGTGGTTTTGGTGTGATGCATCCGGCCCATGGGCCGGCAGTTTGACACCCCTGGATTAGACATACTCAATTACAGCAACCGTTCCTTATATGTTTTAGCCTCCAGTCCCCTGATCATCTTTGTTGCTGTTCTCTGTACTCTTTCTAGAGTCTCAACATCTGAATGAATCATATGAGGGAACTATGAATGGACAAAAGACCTACATAATGAAGAGGAAGCTGCTCTCACAATTTTAGATGTACCAACTACACATTACATCCCATACTCAAGAAGATCCTGAAGAACTAGACATGTGGTCAACACCTGAAACTGGAACTTCACTGCTACCCCATCCATTACAAGCACAGCAGCTTGTGCTGGTCCAGTATATAGCCATCTCGTCAGAGTATATAGCTAGCTTAGGAATTAAGAACTGTGTGTAGAGCAAGTAGCATTTTAAGAATGAAAGTGCTGTCCCCTTAAGGATGGCCTTCTGGGAAATGTATTTTTAGTTGTTTGGTCAGATCTGTGTTCTAACTGGCCACTGGGAGGGACTTGTGTTTTTTATTCCGGGATATCCTGTCTATATGCCAGTCTATTATCTCTCCATGAATCCTAGCCACAAGGGTTAGGAGCTTCATAGAATGGGGAAATCTATTATCCTTTTACCAACGCGATGGGTCCAAATTACAATCTACATTTCAGAGGAACTTCTGCAATAACTGTGAGTTAATGTCTTGAGGATGCCTGGAATAAAAGTAATTTTGTATGACTTATCCATGGAGTTGATCTGCCTGTTTCAAGTGAAATCCAGCAATCTTCTTTGCATGAGACAGGAAAAGCTGATATGGGGCATAAAACCATGGATAAATGAGCTACAGTCAACCCTCAAGACCAAATACCAAGGCTCCAAGGAAATATACCATCATCTAAGCATCCTGGAAGATGCCAATAGACGCCTCATGGCAATCCCTACTCCCATGATAATGCAAGGCAATGAACTGGTATATGCTACAGCCACTGAACGTGCTTCATAAAGAACAGAGTACATACCTCCTCTGGAAAATAACATTAGAGGCAAAAATCAAGGCAAATCAGAGAGAAGTTGGCTGGTGGAATTACTAAAGTGTGTGGGGATTAAAGATATATTTTTCCAAGTGTCAGGCAACGATCACACTGGTAGGTAAGGAGAATTTAAGCTTTATTGTTTGCAGTCCATCTCACTGTGGGACTACTTTGGTTCAGTCACAACAGTAAAATGGAAAAAATAAAATTTAAACATAGCAAATTAACATAACAAGTTTAACTATAACAAGTAATTTGAACAGAAACACACAGAAAAGCAACATACCAAATAAGATGCTCCCCTTTCAGCTGTTTCATACGACAGAGATACTCCAAGGGTCTGCAAAAGTTTCATCTTAATGAGCAATTTGGCACTAAGATTTTACGGCTTTGCATCCCTGGTCATGAGACTGCGGTATCTGACCTGGTATGGGACTGAATACACTAGAAGCAGAAGATGCTAGATACACACTAAACAGGAAATGAGATGTAGAATATACAGAGAGATTGCAGGCAACCCAACACATAATAGTTAGGTATAAGATATAAGCAGGAAGAGCATACACTGAATGGCACAGCAAAGTAGTAGACTATGTACAGGAAAATCTGCACATCTATGGAGATAAGAGGGTTAAGATCCTGTGGGACTGCCAGATGGGTCTAGGACAACTTGCCACAGCCAACTCAGTATGGCCAACTTGCCACAGGACAATTTGCCATGGGACAACTTGCTGTGGGACAAAAGTTACATAATGTTGAAGAAATGATGAAATGGAATCATTAAAGAAATGATACAAAAGGAGGGACAAAATGAAATGTGAATGAAAAAATTAAAATAATTTTTAATTATTTGAAATAATTAAATAAAATTGTTGAATTGGCTTGCGGCAAGTTTTTCCCTGGCAAATTGGGCATGGCGAATTGTCCTGTGGTGAGTTGGCCATGTGAGCTTGCTGTGACGAGTTGTCTGTGGCACGTTTGTTGTGGTGAGTTGGCTGTGGAGAATTGACCCATTCTGCTACCAGATCCAGACAGATTTGCATGACCTGGCCAATCAATCAAATGCTGTGGTAATAGAAAGGATCAAAAGACAGCAATGATGATAGATGTAGTGACAGAAACATCAGGAAGATTTCTAGGTGTAAGCCATCAGGAACAATTATGTCAAAACATTATTTGAATTATGCTGGAAATTAATATTTGTATGCTAGTTTATTACCTTTATGCTACTATTTGTTATTCAACCAAAGTTCCAAATTTTACTTATTCAAACATTTACTAATATGAATAAGTGAACATTTTCTTCTGTCCATGTACTTTTCAATGTGAGTAGTGATTTCATTTTCAGTGGTTCTAGATATCTAGAAACTTTAAATTATAGACTAGACAACCCCAGATTCAGAAAGTTTTACAGTTTTGTGTAAGTAACTCGTGTTAGTCTGTTATTTATACTTTAAATTCTAATTACTGTAATTTCACACAGCCTACTTATGGTACCTGATGAATTCTTTTAACCATGAAATGTATGAGATCTCAATATTATATAGATTTGTTGATATGCCAACTATGTTGAGTCTATTTTTGTTTTATTCCATTTATTTTATGGCACTTCATTTTAATGTTTACACTGTATTTTACTCTTTACTATTTCAACAATAATACATTTTATAGTTATTTCTTGGTGTTTTTAAGTTTTACCATTCTGTTAGTAATCCCCATAATAATATTATTATGCTATTCTATACTTTACATTTTTATTCTGGAATGGTTATAATTGTATATATTTTCTAATAATCTACAACTGAAATAAAGATTGATTAACTAGCCCTTAATATAAAGGCAACAAAACTGAAAGAAAAGTGTTGATTTATATATTTATGAATACAGAACAGGTGGACTTCCGGTGGCAGGCGACCTCATCGGACGCAGCTGTTTGCTGCCTCCCGCCTGTTTCAGCGTAAAAGCCGTTTTGACAGCTAGCATCAGCTGTCAAACGGCTTGATACCCTTCCCCTGGGCATAAGGGGATAGGTGAGCTGCCCGGGGTAGGAGTTGAGTTCCCGAGTTGTCCCATGTGGACGATGTAGGTGAGAACTCCTCCGGAGCCCCGAGGTTTCTCCGCGATCCAGGACGCCTTCGCTTCGGCGAAGCTAGAAGCCGCCACCACTGCTGCAACTTAAAGTGAACTGTGAGTTTTTTTTGTAAGCAGACGAACCGACCCTGGAAGTTTGCTTTTTATTTTGGACTTTACTCTAACTTGGATAATAAGTTCTTCCCTATACTTGAGTTGGATTGAGGGAAAGTGAACTTAAAATGGCGATGGATTGATACTTTTCAGCAAGAAGTGAAAGTGATTTCCGGTCTGGAACTTTTGTTACTTT
>NW_015387762.1:304720-307720 GCF_001527695.2 Protobothrops mucrosquamatus | reverse complement strand
TGGATTGTTTATATTCAAAAGAAGCATAGAGTGGTGGAATATAATCTAGGTTTTTAGTAAATTTGTTTTTCTTTTTTTTCTTTTTAATATATTTTACCTATACATGTAGAACAATATATTTTGTGGAGTTAGAGATATTAATACTTGTTTACTTATATCTGAATATTATCCTGGGATTAGGTTTGGGAAGTCCGGGGGGGTGGGGGGTGGGGGTTTTTTCATAGCATTGTGTAATATTTGTGATGTTTTTTTTATGATGAAAATAATAAAAATTTTATAAAAAAAAATAAAAATACAGAACAGGTAAACTATTCTTAGAAATAAGTACCCTTACTTATTCCTCTAAACATAAAGTAATATTTCATACAACACACTAGTTTCTTAGTGGCCTGGAAAAAATGGGGAAAAACAGCCTGTGGTAACTCCTTCATACAACTATTTTGCCTTTTATTCAGATTTAAATCCTTTACATGGCTAAATCTTTTATGATGTGGCTACTGTAACCACAATGGTAAAAGAAGTTTCAGCTGCTAGTATAAAACTGTTTTATACATCCTTACCAGCCAGCTAGGGAAAGGGGAGGGGGGTGAAAAGATACATCCTCCGGAATCTGGTTTAGTTATCCATCATCAAAATAAGGTGTTGAATGATCGTGTACAATGGAGCCGGATTGATGTTATCTTTCCTGGATTTAATACCTAGAAATCTGCCGGTCTGAATCGCCCAGAAGAACATGCTTGGGGTTTTTTCCTAACCCAAGTCCTCAGCTACATGGAAGAATATGGGCAGCACATCCCTAGGGACAAAGCCCACATCCGTATCATGCAATCTGCTCTGGACAGACTGGCCACAGATTGGTTGGTGAACTTGCACGAATCCGATGCCCCAGAGCTCAACGACTTCATGTCCTCTCTGAGAAGGCGATTCGAGGACCTCCTGGCTGATCGCAAAGCCCGTGAAATGGTGAGGCAAGGCAGACGCCTGGTAGCCGAATATATGCAAGAATTCTGGACCATTGCCAGCAAACTGAACTAGCTGGAAGACACACTCCTTAGCCATTTCAAAGACGGCCTAAATTACAACCTGTATGACACTTGCCTGCCCCGGGGACCCACACCAACTCGACAAATGGTACATCCTGGCAGAGGAAGCAGAGATCAACCTACTGAAGAGGCACTGCCGAGGAAAACAATAGGGCCGCTCACCGCCTGAGCCGACGCGCGAACCAGGGAAGCCACCGGCTATGGCCAAGAAGTCAATGGGCTGTTTCAAATGCGGGAGAGGCATCAGGCTGTAGAATGCTGCTCGAAAGCCCCTCAGCACAACCCAGACCGATCACTGACCAGGAAATCTGGGAAGTCCCCAGCCAAGCCAAAAGAACCCGCTATGATGGCGATAGAGGCTGTGGAGCCCTCAACCTCTGCCCAATGTGGGGAGGGAACTCCAGCCTACACCGCAGGGCTGGTGGACACCTCAGACAACAACTCAGAGGGTGAACCCCTGGTAAGTGGACCCATCGCACCCCTCCTCAAGACAGTGACTATATTAGCTCCCTCCATACCCGAAGCTGTCAAAGTGAAAGCATTAATAGACTTTTGGCTGCACCCGCTGCCTCATTAGCCCGACGCTAGTGGGGAATTTGGGCATTCCGGTGAGGAGGCTAAAACAACCAATCTCATTTGACCAGTTAGATGGGTCCATAGCAGGGGGGGTCCAGCTACCCTAGCCACTTTACCAATCCACCTATCACTGGGAAACCATGAGGAAGACATAACGTTTGTAGTGACCCCAGGCATGGAATGCCCAGTGATCCTGGGGCTGGAATGGTTAAAGAAATGGAACCCCTGGGTAAATTGGAGGATGGCAGAAATCAATTTCACGAAAGGGGACCATACAGACTTAAAACCTCAAGGAGTCCTACCAAAATTAAGAATGGAAAAAGCATCAATGGGAGAAGAAAAGGGGCTATATGAAATACCAGAGGAATACCGAGACCTTGCTGAAGTTTTCAGTGAGGAGAGGGCGGATGAGCTCCCCCCTCAACGACCCACGGATTGTGCCATAGAATTCAAGCCCAGGGCAAAACTCCTGAAGCCCAGACTATACTCCATGAGCCCTAAGGAGAAGGGGGAAATGGAAAGATTCATAAAGAAAAACCTAGAAAGGGGGTTCATCGAACCTGCCTAGTGTAAAGTAGCTGCCCCGGTCTTCTTTAGAGAGAAGAAGGATGGCACTTTACGCTTGTGCGTAGACTACCGCCTATTGAATGCAATCAGTGAAAGCAACCTATAGCCCCTACCCCTCATGAAGGACATGTTATCCCACCTCTCGAAAGGAAGAATTTTCACTAAACTAGATCTAAGGGAAGCGTATTACCACATTAGAATTAAGGAAGCGGATGAATGGAAAACCGCATTTAATTGCCCAATGGGGTGCTACCAATTCAAAGTTTTGCCGTTTGGACTACAAGGGGCCCCCACATATTTATGCAATTAATCAATGAGGTACTAAGGAAGCACCTATTTAAGGAGGTCCTGGTTTATCTAGGCGACATCCTTATCTTCATTGAATCCAGAGAAAAACATGTCAACCTAATCAGAGCAGTTTTAAAGAAACTGCAAGCTGCCCACCTATATGCCAAATTATCAAAATGTGAATTCCACCAGGAAAGAATAGACTACTTGAGTTATCGCATATCCCTACAGGGTACTGGAATGGACCCAGGGAAGGTCAGAGCAGTATTAGAATGGGCACCATCTCGCACAAGGAAGCGGCTGCAAAGTTTCCTGGGTTTCGCAAACTTTTACCACGAACTTACTAAAAACAAAGGGAGAATCCTCAGTGAAACCTAGCCAGCCATTAAAATGGACAATGGAATGCCAAGCAGCGTTTGAGAGATTAAAGAGACTCTTTTCTGCCAAACCCGTACTGAGGAATGGATAAGCCCTTTGTAATACAAGTGATGTGGCAGTGGAGGCTGTACTATTACAAGAAAGCAAT
>NW_015387762.1:299635-301386 GCF_001527695.2 Protobothrops mucrosquamatus | reverse complement strand
CTGAAACTGAAACCCAGCTTCTAACTCAATAACTCTTGGCACAGACTCAGTAGCACTTTCTTCACATTGGCTGACTGAGTTACCACATGACTCTTCCTGCTCATGAATATTCCAACATATACCAACCACCCAGAGGATCACATTCATGTAGCTTTGCCATGACACAAAATCAGCAGGGCATTTTGGATTTGTAAAAACATTACACTTAATAAAAATGCAATTTTGGTAGCCATCCATGAAAAAGGACATCGAAAGTTACGTGGCCAGCTGCCCAACGTGCGCAACTGCTAAGAGGTTGCAAGGGAAATCACCTGGACTGTTACAACCAATGGTGAATCCCTCATCCCCCTGGAGGGAAATAGCCATTGATTTTATAGTGGAACTACCAGAAAGCAATGGAAACACTGTCATCTGGATGATTACGGACTTGTTTTCCAAACAGGTGAACTTTATCCCTTGCCAAAAGATCACCACCGCAAAAGCCTTGGCAAAACTTTTCGTGCAGCATATTTACAGATTGCATGGGGCACCCCAAGGCATCATATCTGATAGCGGAGTGCAATTTACGTCAGCATTTTGGAGGGAATTTTTATCCCTCTTAGGAACCACCCAGGGACCCATCATCTAGTCATCATCCTCAGGGGATAGCCAATCAGAACGCTCAAACTCAGTACTTGAGCAAAATTTAAGATGCTTTATTAATTTCCAGCAAACTAATTGGACAGATCGACTCCCTTTCGCAGAAGTTGCCTACAATAATGCAGTCCACTCCATCACAGGTTACACTCCTTTTCAAATAGCCACCGGTCAAAGTTTCAACCCCATGCCAGAACTAATCCCAAACGAACCGGCAATCCCATCACTGAAAGAGTGGATAGAACAATTACAAAACACCTGGCCAATAGTTAGAAAAGCGTTAGACCAGTGGTTCTCAACCTGTGGGTCGGGACCCCATTTGGGGTCGATCGACCATTTCATGGGGGTCGCCAAGCAAGACTGTCCGCCATTTTTTTTGTCCGCCATTTTTTCCCCCTTTTCCGGCGGGTGCCTTACCTCCCTTGGGCTGGGCCAGCTGGTGGTCGGCCTGCTCCGTCTCTGCCGCTTGCCAGCTACGCCTCGGCCGGTGCAGGGGGCGGAACCACGCATGCGCAGCGCTCCCGGGCAGGGAAAGTCCTCGACTTATGACCGGTTGGGTAGTCCTCGACTTACGACCGGTTCAGTCCTCGACTTACGATCGGTTTAGTCCTCGACTTATGACCAGTTTAGTCCTCGACTTACGACCGGTTGGGGTCGCGGCATTAAAAAGGTTGAGAACCACTGCATTAGACTAAGCTAGGCAAGTATACAAAGCACAAGCAGATAAAAAGAGAGTTGAACCCACACCATTCATTGTAGGAGAAATGGTATATTTGTCTACAACAGTGGTTCTCAACCTTCCTAATGCCGCGACCCTTTAATACAGTTCCTCATGTTGTGGTGACCCCCAACCATAAAATTATTTTCGTCGCTACTTCATAACTGTAATTTTGCTACTGTTATGAATAGTAATGTAAATATCTGATATGCAAGGTGTATTTTCATTGTTACGAATTGAACATAATCAAAGCATAGTGATTAATCACAAAAATAATATAGCAATGCTCGCTGGAGAAGCTTACTCTTCCTTGCTCAAAAATGTTGGGAGGGAGGGAAGGGGAAGGAAGGAAGATTGAAGGGGAAAGGAAGGAAGGAAGGAAGGAAGGAAGGAAGGA
>NW_015387762.1:276887-297950 GCF_001527695.2 Protobothrops mucrosquamatus | reverse complement strand
GGATGCGGAGCGGTGTCTCGGTTTCTAAGACCATCGGAAATATGTGTTTTCCGATGGCCTTAGGCGACCCCTGTGAAAGGATTGTTCGACCCCCAAAAGGGTCGCGACCCACAGGTTGAGAACCGCTGGTCTACAAAATACCTAAAATCCCTACAACCCTGTAAAAAACTTGGACCCAAATATATAGGACCTTTCCAATTAACAGAATCATAAACCCAGTAACAGTAGAATTAGAATTACCCAAAAATCTCAGGCAAATACACCCAATTTTTCACTGCAGTTTGCTGAAAAGAGAAACACAGTCAATCTTACGGCCAAAGATTCCCCCCACCACCACCCCCAATCATGGTGGAAGGAGAACAACACTTCAAGATAAAGAAAATCCTAGACTCTAGGAGATATCATGGGATAACCCAATACCTAGTAGCATGGAAACACCTCCCCTCCTCACAAAATGAGTGGGTCCATAAATATCATGTCAGAGCTCCGAAGCTGTTAAAGAAGTTTCATACAGAGTATCCTAACAAGCCAGATCAACTTTTATACCTCTTTTGTTTTCTCTACAGGTGGATCTCTCTTATTTTTAAGGGGGAGCAGGATGTCAGAATCCAGTTATATTTCCTTTCTATCAATCTCCTATGATCTAAAATCAATCCTTACCCTTTCCTGGGTCCTGCCATACTCCTAAGGGGGCGGGGTTTTCATTTCCTCTATTCACCAGAAAATAACCTTTTGTTTATTTGCCTTGGATCTGCTAACCATCGCAATGTAACCATTAGCTTTTTATCCTATGCCTCTCTGAAGTTCTCCTCCTTACCGGCCGGCTAGGGAAAGGGGGGTGAAAAGATACAGCCTCCGGAATCTGGTTTATTTATCCATCATCAAAATAAGGTGTGAGGAGCTGTTGAATGATCGTGTACAACAGAGCCAGATTGATGTTATCTTTCCTGGATTTAACACCTAGAAATCTGCCGGTCTGAATCACCCGGAAGAACTGTGGGGTGGGGGCTGCTTAGGGACACTTTAAAACATCAATTTGTAAGGAAATCCCTCAGATCCTATCTATCATGCCTGCTATCAATTTCTGTTAACAAAAGTTCCTGTTGGAAGAGACCGTGTCCAAGAGTTCTGCTTTCTTAAGATGTGGATTGAAGTGGGTCCTTACAACTAGTTTGGCAGTTCGATTCTGAGTGGCTCAAATTTGACTCAACCTTCCATCCTTCTGAAGTCTATAAAATGAGGACCCAGATTGTTGGGGGGCAATATGCTGACTCTGTAAACCACTTAGAGAGTGCTATAAAGCACTGTGAAGTGGTATATAAGTCTAAGGCTATTATTATGTAACCCTCTTATATTCTACCTGGACATCTATTTAGGAGAAGAATCATAAGAATAGAGTAAAAGAAACAACACAGAAGTATCACTAAGCTCATTTTCTTACATGGAAGGATAGATGTGTTTGGACTTGAGAATTGCAGTACATTTTCCATCCAAAGATATAGATAGGACACTTAAGTGAGCTAAATAAAATGGTCTTTGATATGATGCATAAGTAAGATGCAAGAATTGCAGCAGTGACCCATAATCCTTGTGGCATGCTTGCGTTCCTTCCTCAAAACAATACAGGATATATTTGTAGAGCGACTGAAAAAATAAAGGGTAACCTGATTTCAGCGATTTAGCCAAATTAAAGAGCTTAAAGCCAAGGCTGCAGCTGAATGGGAGAAAGGGGAAAAACCGCTGAGCGGTTTGTCGCAACGCTGATCCCAGCACTGCAATAAAAATAGAGGATTCATGAATGGGTGAGAACCATACAATCTGAACAATGAAGAATAAGTCTGAGAAACTGGAGCCAAATTTTTTACACCCTTCTGGGCATCAGACTAAGTCGTGACTGGGTGGTATTCTAGCCCAGGAGAGGCGTGGCAAATTTGACAGACTTAGTCTAATTGGGCAGGAAGACAGAGTTAACCCATTTGTGGATTCTCCATCTTCACACTGGAGAAAGTGCAACATCATAGCAGTGACTGAAGAAAAAGTCAGAGGATTAAATCAATTTGAGGCCTCACTTCAGCTAAAGAAGAAAATACAGATTTATCAGATTAAAGAAAGAAGAGGCTGCAGAGAATGGACAATGTAAGTATCTTTCCATAAGAAAGACAAACAAATGAACAACTGGAAAAATGATGAATGGAGGCAAAATTATACTCTGCTCAAACAGTTTTCAAGCTTTTTCAAACAAAAAAAAAATCTCTGGAAGAAAAAGACAAACTAAACAAGGGGAAACTGATTGCTTAAACTGCAGAAGGAACATAACTGCATTCCACACAAAAGGAAAAGTCTTGGCAGTTGGGGGCTCACTGCTATGAAAAAATAATACACAACGAATGGACCCAATGGGATACGAAATCTATTGTCTACTAGGAACAAGAATCAGTGACGTGATTGGCCTCAGACTGTTCTGTTAGATCACTCAATACTTACTGTTCCAGATAATTCATGTGGAGACAAATGACAATATAACTATACATGTCTTATCATAGCCTTTAAGATTATCTGGATGTTGAACTCCTGGTGTGAAATGTGAAATAGCTTACATTTCAGAATTACTTGAAAAATGTGTTTGGGCAGAGCTTGATAAGTATGATCAAATTAAAACCTACAAGGATTGAAGACAAAAATTTCAGATAAATATCTGTACAGCGAAAAAGGAAACAAAAATGGTGCTTTCAAAAAGCCTATTTAATTACTGGAAAATATCTATTTAAAAATTATATTTTTTTTAGAAAAAGAAGAATATTGGCTCACAAAGCTCACAGCCTTCCTTATCTCTACACTAATGTTTAGAACAGGGGTCCCCAACCTGTGGGCCATGGCCCACTACTGGACTGTGGCCTCTTGGCCACCGGGCTGCATGAAGGGATGGCCAGTGCACCCAGATGTGTGCACGCACTCCCCTCACTCGCGATAGTGCTGTTCTGATGTCCCATAGGTGTTAGCCTGCCCTGAGCACTGCGTGGGCGATAGCCCCATCCGCAGCATTATGTGTGCACTTGTGCTGCCCCCGTTTGCATCCTCCATGCCTCCCCCTTCCTTTCCCTCTGGGCCATCAACCTAGAAAGGTTGGGGACCTCTAGCTTAGAACATGGGGACAAAAGGAAGATGGATTTGAAATCTTAGAACAAGAAGGCAAATATAGTTTAACAGGAATAACAGAAGCTTGATCGATTGGTATACAGGAATATAATTTTGCTCAACAAGAGATGGGCAGCATCTACATTTAATAAATAAATAAAATAAATAAATAAATAAAATTTATTTAAAAGAAAATGTTTGGCTAAAACATCCTTACCTGCTCAGATATCCAAGGAGATGAACTTGGTAGCAATGTGAAGGATACTGATAAGATTATAAGAATAACAAAAATGTCTTTCCAGTTATGTTCAAAACATAAAAAAGTAGAAAGAATCAAGCTACCAGCTGCTCACCAAATAGAATAAAATATTGATATTTAACAAAGAAAAACAGAGGCACTCAATTTCCAGTTTTGCCTCAGTTTTCCCAACAAAAGGATAAGTGTTCCAACAAAGCAATTATTAATAAGAGGAAGAAAGGGCAGAAATGAAAATGGAAACTACAGAAACATGGCTAGGGAATAATTATTTACTTTGAATGTGTTCCAAACTCTAGGCCCCAAATAATTATACTGTAAGGAATTAAAAAACTTTGGTGATAGTCTGGCTGAATTCTGGAGAATAAGTTTAGAGCTATATGACTGAAACAAAGTTACTATCTCTATCTTTTTTTAAAATAATAATAATAATATGGGGTCGGGGAAGATCCAGGAAACTGCCAACCCATAAATCTGTCAAGAGTACCTGAGGGGAAAATAATAAAGAGATAAATCTTGAAAGAACTTTACAAGATTTAAGAACTGGACACTGAATATGACTCTTCAAGTATCTGAAATGGTGTAACACACAAGATCTGTTCTGTTGTTCCAATTTTAGGGCATAAAATAATAGATTTCTATACACTGAAGGGTAGATTTTTATTAAATTTTAGAAGAGTGAAAAAAACGTTTAACAGTAAGATCATTTTTGCATTGGAATCAGTTAAGGAATGAAGTGGATAACAATGGGTTACTCATGGGTTATACTGAATCAAATACTAGCAGTCATCTGTTGGGAACAGTTATATCTGTAATCCTAATTAGCAAGCAAGAAACTGGGTTTCAAACCCAAATTGCCTCTGTATGATCTGATCTGACAGGAAAAAATATTGTAAAATTAATTTTAGCTAATTATCCATAAATAAATTCTGCTGTCAAAAGCTATTTAAATAAAGTTTCTCTCAAGCACCTTCCCTTATATTTCTCAAGCACTTGAGCAGAAGTCCTGTTTCTAAGATACTTTTTCCCACAGTCTCCCACAGTACTGCGTCACCCAGAAACCTTGAGCTGATTTCACATTTGCCTATAATCATTGGGGAAGGACTAAATCTTATAGCACAAAATTCAGCATCCAGTAGAAATTAAATGAATTAGGGTATATAAGGAACAACGTCCCTTATGTTTATTGATCTCCAGATAGTATGTAGCCAGATAGTATGTAGCCACAACTTACTAGACCAGGGCTTTTCAACCTTTTCACTCATTGTACCACTTTTAGGATATGGCAACATCCGAGTACCACCAGTCGCCTAGCAAGGTGTCAAAAACTTGATGACCAAAAAAAAAAAAAAGGAAAAAAGTGATAAAGTACAGGTAGTCCTCGACTTACAACAGTTCGCTTAGTGACTGTTCGAAGTTACAATGGCACTGAAAAAAGTGCCCCCCAAGCCACAGCCGAGCAAGACACCTGCCTGCCCACCCGGCCGTGCTCTTCCTCCTGTCCGAGGTTTTCATTGTTGTGAGCATTTCTGTTGGGGATTGGCAGCAGAGGTGGGGTGGGGAGTGTTTGGTTTTTATTCCCCTGTCTGCTGGGTGGTTGCAGCAGGTTCCGGTCACTTCACATGACCCTGGGACACTGTGACCGTCATAAATATGAATCAGTTGCCAAGCATCTGAATGTAAATCACAAGACCCTGGAGATGCTGCAACATTCCAGCTGATCGGTGCTTCTTCTGGGCTCAGAAGCGCCAGGATCAGCGCCGAGCTCCAGCTGGAGCCTGGCGCTGATCCTGGCGCTTCCGCTGAGCCCTGACAGCCCTGCATCTCCAGCCATCTCTCACTCAGGCTTGTGCAGTGCTGCCACCAGTTCAGCTCATTCCCCTCCCCCGCTACCACTTTTCTAGGATGGTGGCATACCACCTGCCTGGTGCCAATGTACCACAGGTGGTACCCGTACCACTGGTTGAAAAGCCCTGTACTAGACAATTTAGAAAAGACACTTGTTCAGGCATTCAGCTAAAGTTCTGAACAGGAGTTATATTCACATTGGTTTAGAAACTATATTTCTAAATATAACCAAACACAAGAGAATACAGTCCCCAATTAAATACATTGAAGTTGGGGAGAGAAAGGGGAAAGGCCAGGCCAGCATTCACACATGCTTCACATACAAGTGTGAATTCTCTAAATACTTAGCTGAATGCCTGAACAAGTGTCTTTTCTAAATTGTCTAGTAAGTTGTGGCAACATACTATCTGTCTTTTGATCTTGCATTAAGTCTCCAACAACAAGATAAAAGGCAAGTAGGCAAAGATATCACCAGAAAGAATAGGGAAAGAAATTATATCAGTTGTATAAAATATGAGATAATTATTTGAAAACTCATTGAAGTATAGCCAACAATGACTTCTCAATTGTACAAAATGGAATATATGGTACAATTGTGACACAAATAAAGAGAATGTCACATTTAGAACAACTGAATGATCAAGCAAAATAAAATCTTATCTAAGTTTCTAATTTTTAAAAATACTTAAGTCATAAAATATTTTTAAATGACATCATTGGTGCTTCAATTAAACAATGCAATATTAATATGATGCTACAAAGTTTTAAACTCTGAGTTTATTATCAATTATAAATTCAGACAATGTAAATCTACAATGGGGTTCATCCTTACACATGTGCTAATGTACATATATCTTTTCCAAGGAAATTAACTTTGCCCACATGGAAAACAAGTTGAATGAAAACATGCTCTGTATTAAAAATACTATAAAAAAAACATCTGTAAACATTCTATTTTCAAAACTAGATTTTTTTGAAACAAACAAAAACTTTAATTTGTTTGGATATGGAATGAAAAGGATGTATATGCTATATCAGCATCATGTAATTATTTCTATATCCAATCTCATCTGAATGTCAAAAAACTAGATTTCCATCAGATTTTGGTTTGTCAGCATTGATTATTGCCCAAGAAGTTGCAAATTTTTGCAGCTTATATGTCCCATTGTTGCACTCATGGTCCGAGATGATGATTTACAGTATAATGTAAAAGTGCACCTATTTTTGCAACAATTTGCTAAGTTTTGAGGAAGTAATCTAACAAATTCTGAAATTAACAAAATGTTTGTCATGAAATATCTATAAGATAAACTGATTCCAGCATGGAATGGACAGTTTATAAATGAACACAGAAAAATAGTGATGGTAAGTGAAGAAATTTATCTCAAGTGTCTGATGCTTTTCCAAACAAACATTGGTATCTTGTTGGCATGAGGCTATCTTTTTGAATGTATCCTTATCAATGGGATATACTCAAAGGGTTTTATGACATGCAAGCAACAAGAATAAGAATTTTAAATTGCTCTGATAAACAGAGAGCTTCTTGCAAGTATGAATTTTGATCTGTCATCTAATCATCTGTGTCAAGCCTGCTGAAAAAAGTTGAAGAGTCTCACCATGAGCATAACTTTGTCATTTTTTTTGCCATTACTGTTGATTATACATAAAATTCAGAGTCAGATATTCATCAGAAGCACCATTGAAAACAATGAGGCAATTAATCATCATGACTAATGTCTCATTATGTCAATAGGACAGAGCTATAATTAGTCTCAATAACACCAAATGAATCCAAGAGACAAATTGTTTAAAAAGCCAGTATATGTCTAATAGATAAATGTAATATTTAAAGTGAGTTTATAACAAACTACAAACTTGACTGATAACAGGCTATTTTATTCAAGTTTATTATGAAGCAGTTCCTGTGATAAATCTACCGTACTTGTTTCCTATATACTCCATAGCCAATATATAAAATGTTCTTACTATCCAAAATTAAATATCTCTAGGAAATTAGAGAATCATATAATTTAGATTGCAATAAAATACACTGAAACTGAAGTAGTTATTCTCCAAGTCTGATAACTTGAAATGATTCAAAACGTTTCTCACATCCAATCTAGAGGTGGCCTAAGGCTACCTGGTGTCCTTAGAAAAGCACACTAAAGTGTATTTATTGGAAATGTGACTTCACTAGTAGAACACAACATGACAAGAGATGGGAGTAAATAGAGTAAATATGCCAGAATTTATTCAGTTTCTCCTCTCCATTTATCACCTGGAATACTGTTTATCTGAGGTTGCTTCCTTTTGCTTTGTTCATAGGCTCACAAGTGCATAATTTTGCTCTGTGTCTCCTTTTGATCAGATGCATTTAGCAAAGACCTTGCCTTTGCCCAATCCTATAATGGCAGAAAGGGAAGAAGAACTAAAGAGGCTCTTGATGCAGGTGAAGAAAGAGAATGCAAAAGTTGACTTGAAACTCAACATTAAGAAAACCAAGATCATGGCATCCGGCCCTCTCAATTCCTGGCAAATAGATGGGGAAGAAATGGAGGTAGTGACAGATTTTATTTTCCTGGGCTCCAAGATCACCAGAGATGAGGACTGCAGCCAAGAAATTAAAAGATGCTTGCTCCTGGGGAGGAAAGCTATGGCAAATCTAGACAGCATGCTAAAAAGTAGAGACATCACCCTGCCAACAAAAGTATGTATAGTCAAGGCCATGGTTTTCCAGTTCCAATGTATGGCTGTGAAAGTTGGACCATAAGAAAGGCGGAGCGCAAAAGAATAGAGGCCTTTGAACTATGGTGCTGGAGAAGACTCCTGCGAGTCCCCTGGACTGTAAGGTGATCAAACCGGTCAGTTCTTGAGGAGATCAACCCCAGCTGCTCTTTAGAAGGCCAGATCCTGAAGTTGAAACTCAAGTACTTTGGCCACCTAATGAGAAGGAAGGACTCACTGGAGAAGAGCCTAATGCTGGGAAAGATTGAGGGCAATAGAAGAAGGGGACGACAGAGAATGAGGTGGCCGGATGGAGTCACTGAAGCAGTAGGCTTAAATGGACTCCAGAAGATAGTAGAGGACAGGAAGGCCTGGAGGAATGTTGTCCATGGGGTCGCGATGGGTCGGACATGACTTCGCAACTAACAACAACAATAATGTATTCTGTATATAAATCTCCATTCTCCAATAATGATAATTCACTAATCACATGTCAATTCAACTTCCTGTGCACAGGAATGCTGCTAGGCACACACAAATTCTTTTCCTCCAGCAATTTCAAACTGATTTCACATCAACATCTCATTCTAAAGGGAAAATAAATTATTGTTGTTAAGATATGTCTTGTTCAATTAACATGTTAATATAGTACCTTGAAGTTTCACCAAATTATATATTAAAGCATGCATAAAATTAGCCAGAGCCATAAGCATTAAAAAATAATTGTAGCCCTCAAAATAAGTTCTGATAAAGAGTTAATATTTTGCTTATATCAACCCTCCCACTGAGAGGAATATAAATCAGGACATGCAGTATATCTCTTGATAGCTGCATTTAATAAAACAGAATAGAAATAAATTTGCAGATTTTTTTTGTGGATTCTGAACACATGATTGGACAGCACCACTCAAAGTAAGTCATGAGAGAAACTTCTCCAGTGCTTCCCAGCATTCAGGGAAGACTGACTGTGAAGCTTCATTCATTAGTGCATCATTATTATCTTCACAGTTGCATTTTTTGGTATGGTGAAACTCAGAGATTGGGGGTTTTTTGGGGTGGGGGGTTCTCATGAGTGCAATGTATTTGAACTTCTTAACTGTTATGGCTAAACATTTTGAATATTTTCCAAATTATGATATATTCTGAGCAGGGACAAAGAAAATTGTAGATATTGTTTGATATTTAGAGATCTAACAACAGAATTACTGTTTTATATAGCAATGTTGGAAAATCTGTGAAATGTTTGACTAAGTTTAGTTTTATTCTTGCAAATGTTTCATTACCAAATTAACTAATTTTGTGTGTGCATTGACACAAGAAAGTCAAATGTGTTGTTTCTATGTATTCAGCTAATCAGGCTGTTGCAGTCATACCTATTTTTGAAGCAAGTAGATCAGAACAATACTTCCTTATAAGACAACAGGTAAACAACATGTACACAAGTAAAAACCAAACACAATAGGCAGAAACTAAGATGAAACAATATAAGTAAATATGCCATGATTCCAATCAGAAATTTGTACCCTGGCAATTAATCAGGTCATTTTATTTTTCTATCTATCTATCTATCTATCTATCTATCTATCTATCTATCTATCTATCTATCTATCTATCTATCTATCTATCTATGAATTTTGATTACCATAATAAAACTAATACAAACTAATAAAAACTAAATTTAAAGAAAAGAGAACAAAAAGAATAAAAGTGAAAGAAAAAACAAAAGACAAAAAATATAATTAAAAAGAAATATATCAAATACATATACAGTATATGTATTTCCAAGTCCATAAAACATTGCCAGAACTTTACAAAAAAGTGTTATTTTAACTTTGATCAAATAAATCAACTTTATATTCCTTCCTTTTACTTCTCACAGTCTTAATTTTTATCCTATCTAAATATTATCATTTGATTTGACTTCTTTTCTTTGTCTCATTGCACAAACTTCTTCAAGGGATTAACAAGCCTTTTTTTGTACATCCAAGAAGAAAACATTTTCCAGATCATTCTCTTGATTTGTTATTTGTATTTCCCCTTTAATTTTTTTTTTAAATTTTCTTTTGAATATCCAATAAAGCATATTTTCCAAATAATTTTCTTAGTCTTTCCTTTGTGGTTCCACTTTTCGGTACTTTTTCAGTCTTGTCAGTCAAAATATTCTACACATCTGCCATTCCCTCATTCATATCTTTTGGACATAGTGTATCCATTGGCAACATTACTTACATTGTTGATCTTGTGGCTACTAATTTTTGGCCCCTTTCTTCAAATATATCATTTAATATTTCTAAAGACATTTTCTTTAAATATATCCTTTATATTTAAGGCATTTTGTGTTATTTGTATGGGATTTTTCTCTCTTCTGCTTAGAATTATAAATACCCTCTAGCATCCAGTCTTCATAAAGGCACTTATCTATGTTATGAACCTAAGGTAGTGAAAATGTCTATTTACCAAAAGAAGTTATTTTTTTTAGAGTTAATTCCAAAATCTTATAGTAAAAGGCAATATTGAACTGGACTGTAAATCCATTTCTTAAATCATAATCTTATTTGCTGTTTATGTCAAATTATTTTAGATCTTAAACTTATATATTTTTTCTTTTGTTTAGAGTTGAACATAAACTAACCTGACAACTTTTCAAACTTATCATTCTGAAGTCTCAAGTAGCTTTAAGATAATCAAATGGCAATTTCCAAAAGTAATTACAAAGTGAGACTTGCAAACTTAGTTTCCTTTAAAAGGATCCATTGCAGTTGCAAGCAAGATGATTAATCCCGTAGTTTACTGGCACTCAAACCTGTTTGAAAACACAATTCTCTGGTCTCCTTGGAAGGACCAGCTATTCAGAATGCATGGGGGCACTCTCTTATCTTCACCATATCTGGAAGGGTGTCAAAGAAACGGTCTACCCACCAGTTATCTTGTTTTTGTTATAGCCTGTCAGCTCTGATTTCGCATTGATGTACTCAGTTCACCATGCCTCACCTGAAGTCCATTCAAATGATGTTAGACTGATATGAACTTACTGCATGGACCATCATGATAGAATTATTGCTGCCAATTAACAGCCATAGGCAAAATGTGAAATGTAAAGGAAGCCATAAACTTGCCTTCAAAATATGAAAGCAAGATTAAACTATGCTGCTAGACAAATAAATTGTCTATCCACATGGTTTCATTGATCCAGAATTACAGAAAAGTGTCACTCTAGCTCATTTTTAAAACAGAACAAGAGGAAAGCTTTCATAAGCTGGCCTTGCTCTTAGATGATTCTCATCATTAAATACATGGCTGCTTTCTTTTACAGAAGAGACTGTTGTTTCTTTTTACTGACTATGGGAATGAAAGAAACTCTGAAATAATATAAACTTTACATCTCACGGCAAAATATCTTTCTTATCCTTCTTATCCTAGTCAAAATGAAAAGATAATTGATAAATTAAGTGAGTTTCTTTCATCAGGAACTAACATTATCCACCAACCTAATTTTAACCTTAGCTGGTGAGCTTCACATAGTAATTCATTATAATGTACAAAAATAAGGACTGCACAAAGGGTAGTGTTTCTATTCTAGGATAATAGGTGAAACACACTGTGGAGGAAGAAAAACATAGCCTGAATGACAACATTAAGAAAAGCTAAGAGCCTTTGCTGAAGACAGTCAATCAAGGAAAGCTCTTGAAAACAACAAAGGTGAAGGCTGAATATAGAAACAAAACAACTGAAACCCGATTTGTTAATTGGAAGAAAAAGCCAATACACGGTCAATACTTGAAGGATACAAAAGAAAATACCAATAAAAACCCCATAAGGGGGTTGGCAAAGATCATGACTATTAAAGAAACTGAAAGTTTTATTTTAGCAGCTCAAAAAAAATCTTTGCCATTTAATTGCACGAAGGTGGAAATTCAACATGTAGCAAATATCACCTTTATCGCAACAAAGATGAAAAAATTGACAGTTTGGTTAGTGGTTGCAGCAAAATTTTACAAACTGATTGGAAACAGCGGCATGACCAAATTGTCAAATTCCTTATTGCAAACGTTTCCAGAGGTTTAAACTTAAATGTAGCAAGAACAACTAGGACCATCAAGTTGAGATGATTTTGGAAAATGAGTGGGTTAAAATCTTATGGGACTTTAATATCCAAACATAGGCATCTTGCTTATAACATGCCTGCTATAAGAGTTATTAAAAAGAAGAATTGATGTTGATCATCTTTGATGTTGCTATTCCAGGTGATGCTAGGATTGAGGAAAAACAATTGTAAAACATTACAAAATACTGGAGTTACAGGTTGAAACTGAACATTTATGGGGAAAAAATGTTCTTATTCAAATTGTGACTGGAGTAGCAATACCTATGGGACTTCCTCAATATTTACAGACCTGAACACCCTAATTTTTACAAAACACCACCCTAATTGGAGCTGCCTATATTCTTAGATGCTGCCTTAATAATTCTTAGAACCTTGATAATGACTTGAAGTATTAAGTTTCCACCAGTCTTAGACAGGGGATTCTAATTGTAGATTACCCATATAGATAATAAGTCTAAATAAAACAGCCCCTTTTTTGTAGAAAGACAGAGAGGCTAATTCTGACTGCACAAGACCTTAAGAAAATAAGCCTTAAGAACAAATGCATACAAAGCCAGAATTGAGATAATAGTAACAGATGCTATTAAGTGCTACCTCTATAAAGAAGCTGAAGAAACAGTGGACCACCTGGTTAGCTGCTGCAAGAAAACCACACAGAAAACTATAAACAATGTTATGATAAAGTAGCATCAACAGTGTGTTAGAATGTCTGCAAGAAATACTACTTGCCACCAAGCAAGAACTGGTGGGACCACAAAATAGATATAGTCATATAGAGGAGGAGGAGGAGGAGGAGGAGGAGGAGGAGGAGAAGAAGAAGAAGAAGAAGAAGAAGAAGAAGAAGAAGAAGAAGAAGAAGAAGAAGAAGAAGAAGAAGAAGAAGAAGAAGAAGAAGAAGAAGAAGAAGAAGAAGAAGATGATGATGATGATGATGATGATAAAGTGGTCTATGACTTTAGAATTCAAACAGACAAATGCTTACCACATAACATTCCAGACTTAACAACTATCAATAAGAAAGACTAAAAAAAATCTAGATATCATCTCCAGATAGCAGTATCTGGAGACAATAGAACAGAAAGAAAGAATTGGAGAAAATTGCAGTACACAATGATCTGCAAACAGAAATAGAACAACATGGCAAAAGAAAGCAAAGATATGATCAATATTAATAGACACCTTGGGTGCAATCCAAAACTTCTGAACTACCACTTGAAAATAATCAGCATTGATAAAAACCCCATTACAGGTTCTTTACATCCTGCAATGGTACTTTAACAACAACATCTGCCTAAACCAGGTTCTTGGAAAGGATTCAATAGGTGGATACAAATGCCAGATCCAGTTTAAATATCTGGTTATGTGACTAACCACAATAACTCTAAATAAAATAGTCCCTTTCTTGCAGAGCCAACAAGCAATCCTGCTTAAGAGACTACCTTGTTTTAAACATAAACATACTGAATATTTATTTTCATTTATTTATGAAATTTGCTGGTTGCCTCAGTAAAGTAATCAAATAATACTTTAGGTGCTATAAGGATCAGAACAGAACAGAAACAGAAGTGTCCGTCAGTTTTCTGAACCCTGGGCTAAGTTATGTGAGAGACAACGGCTTTCAAGTGATCTGATTCCAAGCAACAGTGTACATTTTTGTGCACTGTATTCCCAAACACAGAACAGGAAGCCTATGAAGCTGTTTCACCAAGGAAGACATATGCTCTTATCATTTATCTTGATCGTAGTCTAGCTGTACATACTAGAATAGCTGAAATTTCTGGGCTTTTTCAAAATAACTCCATGCAGACTAGACTACAGCCATCCAAGCAAGTGGGGTAGTGCCATGTTTTGAAGGGATGCTGTAATTTGGCAAAGCTTCCATCAAACCTTCCTATCAAAGTAGATACGTAAACTGAAGTAGGCACCTTCTTTGGTGAAATGAATCAAGCCAACTGCCACAAAGCACTATATAACCATTTACACAAGTCAACAACACTTTTCTGTGCTGGTCTTACCAGCATATCTGGGAATTCAATTCAGTTTTCAGTGCTCTAAATATGGACTTGAAGATGACCACTTTAGTATGCTCTTGAATCAAACCAGTATCTACTGTTGAGTTAAAACTTAAATTCCATCGGAATGTGGCAAGTATAAGTAAATGAGTGTCAGGCTGATACTTCCTAGTGCACAGGTCGGCAACTTGCAACTCCAGAGCTGCAGGTGGCTCTTTGAGCCTTCTCCTGCGGTTCCCAGCCTCCTCTGCCATTTGCAGAGAGAGACAGAGACAGAGAGAGGCACTTGCGCTTCCCCCCCTCTCTCTCTGTGTTTGTGTGTGTGTAAAAGACAGTAGCCTCACCCTGTTCGACCAGCTGACAAGCTTACTGGGCGGAGCTCCTGCCTTGGCTGTGTCTCTGCAGGAAGCAGGAAACAGGAAGAAGGAAGGGCAGGAGAGAGCTAGCTAGCCCAGCTATGCTGACTCAGGAATTCTGGGAGTTGAAATCCATGAGTCATAAAAGAGCCGAGGTTGCCTATCCCTGAGTTTGTTGGAGAACAGCTTGAAGCCAGCTTGCCAGGTGAGCAGAAGATCAGAGAGAGGGAGAGGGGGGGGGAGAAAGAGAGAGAGAGAGAGAGGGAGAGAAAGAGAGAAGGGGGAGGAGAGAGAGGGGGAGAGAGAGAAAGAGAGGGGAAAGGGGAAAGAGAGAGAGGGGGAGAGGAAAAAGAGAGAGGGAGGGAGAGGAAAGAGAGAAAGAGAGAGAAAGAGAGAAAGAGAGAGAGAGGGAGGGAGAGAGAGAGAGAGAGGAAAGAGAGAGAAAGAAAGAGAGTGGGGGAAGAGGACTGGCAGACCAAGGGCAGAAAGAGAGAGAGGGAGAGACCCTTTTGACATCTAAAATGAAGATAACACTGCATCTATCCTTTTTTACTTTTATGAGATATAGATATAGTTTGATAACTATAATATAGTTTGATATTATCCTGGTGTTTGAATTTACTTACTTTCATTGTGTGTCTGTGTGTGTGTGTGTGTGTGTCTGTGTGTGTATTCAAAACAAGCAAATAAACGTGAACACCAGGGAAAATCTTAAACTACAAATGTTTAATACAATCACCAAGCTTTCGTCAGCAAACTGCCAACATCGTCAGGGCTTAAAATGCTAGTCAATAGTCATCTCCTCCCTTGAGTGGGGCAAGGGAGGAGATGACAGGAATACACAATTGAAGGATACGAGAGATACGGTCAATCAAAAAAAGGGGGGAAATACCCCGCCCGACCCTAAACTCAGCGAAGGGAGGATGTGCAATGTCACACGCACAGACAAGAGATGCAGGAAAAGAGCAACTGCTAATACAAGAGCTACGGCCAGAACACAGCTTATTCAATCAGGTCCGATGACGAGGTCCAGGAGCCGAGTGCAGACCTTGATCAGCCTATAAAAGGACTCTCCTATTGACTAGCATTTTAAGCCCTGATGATGTCGGCAGTTTGCCGATGAAAGCTTGGTGATTAAACTTTTGTAATTTAAGATTTTCCCTGGTGTTCACGTTTATTTGCTCTTGGGAATATTCATTACAAAATAAAGCGACCACCAAGAGAAATCTATAAAAACATATAGAGTTTAATCCGCCAAGCTTTTGTCAAGTGCACTTGACATCATCAGGGCTAAAAAGGCAAATGCTGGTAAAGACTTATATACAGCCATTCAACGCCTGCTTCTGGGTCCTGGAGCGCGTGACCGGCCCCAGCTGATCCTGCCGCACTTCGAGCGCGCTGCCTGCTTTGATGTTCGACTCCTCTCCCTGAGCTCGCGTCCCTTCGAGTGCTATTACATTCGTCATCAGGGTGTTAGGCAAATTCGATGGTAAAGCATTCTTGCTTTCTCTGCATACGGCTCCCCCGCTGTTATATGTGTGTCTGTCTCTGAGAGGTGGGGGGGAATGTAAGTTGTTTCCTGAATTCTTACGAACACGGTGTCCGTTCTCCCTGCGCCCCGGCGTAGGTCGTTCTTTCTAGTTTTTGTTTCCATTCCCCTCCCTCTCCCTCCCTCCCCCACTGCTGATCTTGTATGGTTGGTGAGGCACTTTAGTGCCGTCCTTCTCGTAAGGCACCTTGGCTCCGTCTCTCCCGTGGGGCGCCCCCGCTCTACTTTTCTCCCGGCGGGTCGCCACCTCTCTGTCAACCTCTCCAGCTCTGTCTCTCCCCCAAGACGTCCCAGTCTCATCCCCCTCCCCCACTATCTGGGTGTCCTCGATCGTTACTCCACGTCTAGCATTTCGTCGCTCAATCCATTGTCGGCAGGTCGCTGAATGCACTGGGGGAACCCTCCCCCCACTTCGCCTCGACCAGGTTGTCATAGGATGTCTGACGGTGCTGCCGGCGGATGGCTCGTCCTCCCCCCCCGGTCCTTTGGTCTCGTGATGTCTCGCTCATTCGCCTGCCCCTTGGATCTCAATCCTTTGTTGGGTGAGCCGTCTCTCCCTGCCAAGGGAGGGGGAGAGGCACGTCGTGACCGCCTCTGAGATCGCTGTGACGGTGGTTTACTGGGATCCGTTTGTTGGGGGCCAGCTGAGGGCTGCACGTCTAACAGAAGGGGGCTGCCATTCCAGGCTTTACTAGTCCGATCGAGTGAGGACAGGTGGGGGCTCCAAGGGATGTTCTTTTTCCAGTCTCGCATTTCCCTCCTCACTCCTCCTGGGTTGTTCGTATGGCGATTGATGTTCCATGTCCTGAGTGCTCGATGGGCTAAGCACAGGCCTACATGGCAGTTGATTGAATCCACCCCCGACAGCCATGCTTCTTTTAACAGACGGCCTCCCTTCGTGGAGTCATTAGCTAAGACCTGGGCATTCTCGAAATCAAAGCGATGTCCATGCTCCATCATGTGGGCCCAAATCTGGGAGTATGACTCCCCTCTCCTGACTGCCAGTCTATGTTCTTGAAGGCGTGTTCCCAGTCTCTTAGATGTTTCGTCTATGTAATTGCTCTGGCATCCCATGCAGTCGATCTTATACACAATCGCTGATCTCTCAGCACTGGGGAGTTGATCTTTGGGGCGCATTACTTTTGCCCGCAAGGTCTGGTCAGGTCTATGGGCCACCTTTATGCTATACGGCGCCAGTAGCCTGGCCGTGGCCTCCGACACATTGTTGACATATGGTAGAGTCGCCTGCGTAGTTTGTATTGCGGGTCCCCCTTCACTCTGCCGTACTTCCTGGAATTCTGGCGTTGTACTATACCGTTTAATGAATCTAAGGGGGTAGCCATTCCTCCGGCAGATCTTAAACAGGTGTTTCCTCTCCTCCGTCTTTGACTAAGCCGTGCTGCAATGCAACTGTACCCGTTTGAATAGGGTCCTGATGCAGCTGGCTTTATGGGAGGTCGGATGGTTACTGTGGTAATGGAGGATACGGTCCGTATGCATGGGCTTTCGATAGACTTTGGTGTTTAGCGTGCCGTTCAATGAGCGTTGGACCAAAACATCCAAAAAGGCTATCGAGCCCTGGACCTCCTCCTCCACAGTAAACTGTATATCCGGGTATATGGAATTTAACACTCCCATTAGGTCATGCTGATGGCACCGTTTAACAACCACAAAGGTGTCATCGACGTATCGAACCCAAAACTTGGGTCGATACCGGGTCATGGCCTCTCGCTCCTCTCAGAGACAGACACACGTATAACAGCGGGGGAGCCGTATGCAGAGAAAGCAAGAATGCTTTACCATCGAATTTGCCTAACACCCTGATGACGAATGTAATAGCACTCGAAGGGACGCGAGCTCAGGGAGAGGAGTCGAACATCAAAGCAGGCAGCGCGCTCGAAGTGCGGCAGGATCAGCTGGGGCCGGTCACGCGTTCCAGGAGCCGGAAGCAGGCGTTGAATGGCTGTATATGAGTCTTTACCGGCATTTGCCTTTTTAGCCCTGATGATGTCAAGTGCACTTGACGAAAGCTTGGCGGATTAAACTCTATATGTTTTTATAGATTTCTCTTGGTGGTCGCTTTATTTTGTAATATATATAAATATACTATAAATATACTATATATATATATATATATATATATATATATATATATATATATATATATATATATATATATATATATATATATATATNTCTTTAGAAATCTTACAAGAATTAAAAACCTAGCTTTCGTTGGCAAACTGCCAACTTCCTCAGGGCTGTAGTTCATACAGGGCGGGAGAAGCCCCCTTATAACTGGCCATTACTCTGCATCCGGCACCAAGCCCTAGTCATTGGGCGTGGCCGGTCAGTGAGGATTTTACTCTCCTTGCTACCGATGGTTCGGCTCCTGATCCTACTTTCAGTCCCAGAGTCAGTCCTCCCCTCATGAGTACACTCCTCCGCTGGAGATGCTTTTTCCCGCAGGAGTGACCCTGCAACTACTCCCGAATTGGAGAACGGTGGAGGATATAACTGGCTTATGGGATGAAAACGCCCTTTATCCCAGGTTGCACAAGCAAGGGGAGGGTGCAGCCGTTCGTCCCATGCTCCAGGACGACCCATGGAGTCATAAACACCCGTGCCAGTCCCCATGGGGCGTGCATCGTGCTTACAAGCAGATAGTCCACTCTTCTCCACTCCGCTCCGCTCAGCATCCCCACACATGGGGGAGGCGGAGAGGCCGCACAACCATCCATTCCCAGAAGACGCCTCACGGTCCCCAACCACCTCAAGTGTCTCTTGCTCTCCCCCATCCACCACAAGCCGGGCACTGCAGCCAGGTAGTCCGGATGCATCAGGAGCCCCACAATCATCCTTCGCAGCCCCAAGCGCAGCACGTGTCGCGGAGCGGGTCCAAGGTCCCTGTCTACCGGGGGATGCTATCGCTCCGCAGCGGGTTGTCCTTTGCCGACGACGTGCCGGCGTCCGTGAAGCACTGAGGGGGGTGGGTGAAGGGGAGGGGTCTAGAGCTGCCTTGCCTGTACCGGCATAAGTCATCGACAAACCCACATCACCGGCTATGTCATTGTGGTTGCCGGGTGGGGCCTCTTGGTCACGGGAAAGTGCTCCATTTTGCAATCCATTGTTGTTAACCGGTTTGTCCCGACTTGGTGAATTAGGGGGTCGTGAGTTGCTCCCCATTCGTACATACGCCCAGTTGCGCTGCCAGGTGTGTGCGAGTCGTAACTGGGTGTCAGTTTCCTCAAAGCATGGTAGAGCAAGGTCAAAGAGGTCAACGGGTCTGCCCATGGGTGACTGCACCCCAGGATTACCACCATGAGGACCCTCAACAGGATGCATCCCAGGGGATTGGTATGCTGAGGGAGTTCCACCCCCTTCNGAGATGGGTAACCCCATGGGAGTGCCCTTGATTTGTTCATAGACAACACCCTGGAACGTAAAATAAACAGTGAGACATAACCTAAGTAAATCCACAAGGTCCTCAGGGCGGAGGTTATCCTGTTGACGTCCAGGCTCCTTCCAATAAAGGAGGTCTCTGATGACACTTACAGCGAGATCCTGAGGAATGGAGGTGAAGAAGGAGACCACATCAAAAGAGACCATGGTCTCATCCTCATCCACCTTCAAGTCCTCTATCCTACTGATAAATTCCTCCGCTGATTGAACAGTAGTGGAGTTATCCTTTGTTGGTAGAATTCCTATATGTGGTCGTAGGGTCATGGGAAATGACCCTATAAAAGGTGGTATCCCCTAGGAGATCAAAGGCTTTGTGAATGTACTGGTTTGGAAAAAGGAAGGTACTGGTTTGGAAAAAGGAAGGGGGTGGAACTCCCTCAGCATACCAATCCCCTGGGATGCATCCTGTTGAGGGTCCTCATGGTGGTAATCCTGGGGTGCAGTCACCCATGGGCAGACCCATTGACCTCTTTGACCTTGCTCTACCATGCTTTGAGGAAACTGACACCCAGTTACGACTCGCACACACCTGGCAGTGCAACTGGGCGTATGTACAAATGGGGAGCAACTCACAACCCCCTAATTCACCGAGTCGGGACAAACCGGTTAACAACAATGGATTGCAAAATGGAGCACTTTCCCGTGACCAAGAGGCCCCACCCGGCAACCACGATGACATAGCCGGTGATGTGGGTTTGTCGATGACTTATGCCGGTACGGGCAAGGCAGCTCTAGACACCCCCCCTTCACCCACCCCCCTCAGTGCTTCACAGACGCCGGCACGTCGTCAGCAAAGGACAACCCGCTGCGGAGCGATGGCATCCCCCGATAGACGGGGACCTTGGACCCACTCCGCGACATGTGCTGCGCTTGGAGCTGTGAAGGATGATTGTGGGGCTCCTGATGCATCCGGACTACCTGGCTGCAGTGCCCGGCTTGCGGTGGATGGGGGAGAGCAAGAGACGCTTGAGGTGGTTGGGGACCGTGAGGCGTCTTCTGGGAATGGATGGTTGTGCGGCCTCTCCGCCTCCCCCATGTGTGGGGATGCTGAGCGGAGCGGAGTGGAGAAGAGTGGACTATCTGCTTGTAAGCACGATGCACACCCCATGGGGACTGGCACGGGTGTTTATGACTCCATGGGTCGTCCTGGAGCACGGGACGAACGGCTGCACCCTCCCCTTGCTTGTGCAACCTGGGATAAAGGGCGTTTTCATCCCATAAGCCAGTTATATCCTCCACCGTTCTCCAATTCGGGAGTAGTTACAGGGTCACTCCTGCGGGAAAAAGCATCTCCAGCGGAGGAGTGTACTTATGAGGGGAGGACTGACTCTGGGACTGAAAGTAGGATCAGGAGCCGAACCATCGGTAGCAAGGAGAGTAAAATCCTCACTGACCGGCCACGCCCAATGACTAGGGTTTGGTGCCGGATGCAGAGTAATGGCCAGTTATAAGGGGGCTTCTCCCGCCCTGTATGAACTACAGCCCTGAGGAAGTTGGCAGTTTGCCAACGAAAGCTAGGTTTTTAATTCTTGTAAGATTTCTAAAGAACAATTTTATAGGTTTTAGCCATGCATTGTCTTGTTGGTTTTAACCATTAAATATATATTTTTAGAGTC
>NW_015387762.1:271227-273939 GCF_001527695.2 Protobothrops mucrosquamatus | reverse complement strand
AAACAGAACACTTCCCCATCCAATCAGAGCACAGCCAACCCCCCATCCAATCAGAGCACAGCCAAGCTCCTTAACCAATCAGAACACACCTCCACCCAATCAGAACACAGCCAAGCTCCCACCCAATCAGCTCAAACCCCACTGGCAGTTAAAAGGAAGAAACAACTGCGATCACACACACTACTCCCAGAAGCACGAAACTGAAGACACCAGCCTGAAGATGACGAATGTGACTTCGTCGAAACGTCGCCAAGACACTTCTAATTCTACGCGGGAGAAAACCCGAATAACTAAAGACCTACATATATATATATATATATATATATATATATATACACACACATATACACACACAAATTTATTTTTCTGACAAAGAGTTAAAGAATTAAATCGGGAGACTAAGATGGCCATTTCTAGCTTGTTCTGCTTTTGTCAGTTAGCCATACCCTTTATGGGATTCGAACCTGGGCAGTTTACATGCTAGGCAGTGATTTAACCACCAAGCCACAGGCTCTCCTCCCCTTTTTGTCAGCAGAGTCAAGGGAGTATATGCAGGAAGTTTTTCAGACAGACCGGTCTGATTGAGTACACCTTGACATTTTTAACTGCTATACTGCAGTTTTACTTTTACAATATCTTTTACCATGCAGCCCCCTTAGCCATACCCTTTATGGGATTTGAACCTGGGCAGTTTACATACTAGGCAGTGATTTAACCACCAATCCACAGGCTCTCCTCCCCTCTTTGCCAGCAGAGTCAAGGGAGTATATGCAGGAAGTTTTTCAGACAAACCGGTCTGATTGAGTACACCTTGACATTTTTAACTGCTATACTGCAGTTTTACAAGCTCAGCACTCGTATTAAACAGTTTTTAGTTTGATATTATCCTGGTATTCGAATTTACTTACTTTCATTGCATGGCTCTACCCAGGATTCGTATTTTTAATATAATTAGAGACATATAGATAGATAGATAGATAGATAGATAGATAGATAGATAGATAGATAGATAGATAGATAGATAGATAGATAGATAGATAGATAGACAGACAGACATACCTATAATAAGGTAAAAAAGGATATATGCAGTGTTATCTTCATTTTAGATATCAAAAGGGTTTTGCGGCTCCCAGTGTTTTGTTTTTGGTGGGAAACGGGTCCAAGTGGCTCTTTGAGTGTTTTGGGTTGCCTACCCCTGTCCTAATGTATAACCTCTATCAGCAAAGGTTGCATCCTTATTCTTTAATTTACTTTTGCTGATCAGGAGAATTTTAATCTGCAAGCAGAGTAACTGGGTCATGCTTCCAAATAAGTCATAATGTCCAGATTCTCAGCTTTTATTGAAAGAAAGAAGCAACAGTAGCAAAAACCTCAGGTTCTCTTGACCCTCTTGACCTGACTCGATCTCAGCAGTAAATCACAGATCTCTAGAAAGTTCATGAGTCAGCATGATTCTTCGCTTGACTTGGTAAAAGACTCCACAGTTCAACTAATCTTTATTGCAGACAAGAATACAGCTATATAAAAATGAATGTCCACCTGGCAACAAGAGAGAAATGTTTACATATTTTCAGGAATATAAATGTGAAGCTTTTTTTTTCTTTTTGCTCTTCTGAATTAGGGAAATGTACCTGGTATAAAACCTGTGGCTCCAAAACTGAGTGGTTGTTGAATGTTTGTTTTGCCCTATGAATGAATAAGGAATTCTATGTGTTTTCAAAACTGACATCCTGTGAGTGGGACAACCTTAATTTTGCATAGGACATTATGTGCACAGTAGAGCCCTAGAAAAATCTGGATGCTGGCCAAAGGGTCATTTTGAGCACAGAAGGCTGTGCTAATTATAAGAAGAAGAAAAATAACTGTGCATAAATATCCAAAATTAACTATGCAAAAGTTACATTCTGGGGCAAACTTCAGATACAGAAAAGTTTGCCTCTCATGTTACAAAAAATGACCACAATGCAAATCAGATGGATAGTAAAATAATTAGATCAAACCAATCTAAAGTTGTTAGAATTAAATTATGTTAATTTAAAGCCCATCGGAACCATCATATATTTGTAACACTTAAGAGAAGATGGAAATCAACATGTAAAACTAGATTTAATTCAAAGGCATCAGCCTTCTCAATATAATTACCCGTATATACTCAAGTATAGGTCGACCCATATATAAGCCGAGGGACCGATTCTCCCACAAAGAACTGGGAAAAATTGGTGACCCGCGTATAAGCCGAGGGGGCATTTTCCAGCACACACACGGTTGCGGGGAAGGCTGGAGGTGCGCCTTTCTTGGCCAGCCCGGGTAAATTCGGCCGTATTCTTCAATACGGGCCAGCCCCAGCAGTTCCGGCTGGTTGCCGGCAGTTGGCTGTTCCTCCCTGGCCGCCTCGGCCCCCCTGGCCCTGTCAGTGAGTGCCCGGCAGCGCGCAGCGTCGCCAGGCCTCCCCCCTTCGTGCGAGGCGTCTGGCGTTCCCCCTCGCGCTTGGCTGCGGCGGCCTGGGGTATTCCGTCCCGGCCTCGACACGCAGCGCCGCAGGGAACGGAAGGTAAGGGGGGAGGGCCGTACCTGGAGCATCACAGGCCGGGGCGACGCTGGGAACGAGCTGGGCGGCCGCAGCGGCAGCGGGAATGAGCTCGGTGGCGGCGGCGGTGGCGGGAATGAGCCGGGCGGCTGCGGCAGCGGCAGGAACACGCTGGCCCAGCTCAT
>NW_015387762.1:248222-270648 GCF_001527695.2 Protobothrops mucrosquamatus | reverse complement strand
CAGCTGCTTCGAGACGCTGACTCGAGTATAAGCCGAGGGGGGCATTTTTCAGCCCCAAAAATGGGCTGAAAAACTCGGCTTATACTCGAGTATATACGGTATATTAGGTAATGAGACTTTTAATACCAATGATTCACACTTCATTTGATTTTAAGATTAAGGTTTATATTTCTATATATTTGATGTATTAAGAATATCTATCAAGTGCCATGCTGGGTGACACCGGACCTGACACACTCATACTTAGAGAAGGCAATGGCAAACACTTCTGAAAATGTTCCTAAGAAACCTATATAAAATTACTAATGTAGTTGCCGGGAGCCAAGGCTAGCCATCTATATAAATAAAAATGTAAATGTTCGTTTGTTCAAAATCTTAAATCTCCGAAAGTTCTTCACCGATTGCTTTGAAATTTTGACTCAACGTTGCATTCGAATACGCACGTGTTTTTATATACCTACTATTATATAGATGTCACACCTGTGACAGGTAAAAACATGCTTTTTTTAAAAAACAGTGCCATCTGTTGGACGTAAAAGCATTGTGAAATTAAACATATTACAAACATGCGCTTTCTCTTTTCTTTCTTTTCCATTTAACCAGACTGAGCCACAGCAATGTGTGGCCGGGCACAGCTAGTAAGATAATAAAATACAAGTAGACTTCAAGTTACAGCCAAAATGGAGCCTGTCCCACAAGGTCATAACTCGTGATGGTCATAAAATGGATTGGTCACATGCTGACATGATTTTCAGAATCAATCTTTATTATGGTGACAGACCAGCACGAACATTAAACATTAAAATGAATACATTCTCTAAAAAATATTGGAAAATAACTAAGCAAGGTATTAATATGAATATGGATCTTTGGTTCTTTAGGTGTTTTTTCCTTATTATCATTGCAGCAGCTACTGCCTGAGTAGTGGCTGGATTTGAGTCGTGAAGGAGATGGTTCATGTAGAAATTATCTGTCTCCCTAGAAATCTCTCTAATAGAGAGAAGAATGTACGTTGATTTGATATCCCTTAGAACTTGCAGTGCAATAGGACATGTGAGGTATCTTCAACTTCCCCATTGCCACATCTACACATTTGCTCAGCTATTGGGGTTTTACCGTACAGGAATGCAGGAATGTTGAGGGGAGGATATTAAGTCTGGCTCTAAAAATGCTATTCTATTCTTAGGAAAAGTCAGGTCTTTCATACCCCATTTAATCCAATTTCTGCTGTGGAGAGATGCTCACATGCTGACACGATTTTATACCTTTTTTGTGGCAGTCATTAAGTAAACCACTGTAGTCATTAAGCAAATGCTGTGGGTGTTAAATAAACCCATGGTTTAGTATGGGCACAGTTCCGCCGAAAACTGGAAGTAAAACCATTGTAAAACCAACATGTTTCTGTGGAACACTACAAACAGCTGTAAATGCAGCCTCCTTGCCAAGTGACTTCAATCTAGCTACATGACCAGAAGGACTTAAATCATCAGAACTTCGAATCCAGCTCATAAGTACCCTTTTAGGTAGGTCCATTGGAACTTTGAAGGGAAATGACCAAATGACCACTCATAAGTTAAGGACTACCTGTAATAATATTCTATAAGTAATGAACCAAGCCATGGTGAAATGTTTTCAATTTTTAGATTCTAAACAAGCCAATTCATATACTTTTATTATTTATTGTATGCTACTTTTAATTTTTAAAAAACCCTCAGTTTTCACTATTTATATTACATGTCTCTTATTTATTAGATTAGAAGTATTCAGGAAGAGGTTCAGAGAAACATCCAACTTGTTTGAGCAAGTCTTTTTCCTATGACCATAAGGGCTGATCAGCCTTCACAAATTTCCACATGGTCATATCACCTACATGAAAAGCTTTATGTACAAAAAGGAGACAGGTTCAGTGGTGGGATTCAGCCAATTCACACCACTTCAGCAGAACCGATAGCTAATTTTTTGTTGTCCAGGCACAGAATGGATTTCTGGAAGCAGCATCCACACAGAGAACCAGTTGTTCACATATTTGAATCCCACCACTGGACAGGTTTTAATATCTGCATCAACTCTTTGGGTAAAAAAAAAGCATCAAATTTTTATTGCTTTTTGGCTGAGGAAAATCATATAATTTTGGTTAGAGCAGGGGTGTCAAACTGCCAGCCCATGGGCTGGATGCATCCACCCCAGTTCTGGCAATGGGAAAAAAGTCTGATAGGTCGCAACACGACACTTGATGTGGTGAGTTTGACACCCCTGGGTTAGAGAAAGAGAAGAGATTTGGTATTTGTAATAAAAGTTCAACATAGAAAGCAAAGGCAAGCATCAGGAACTATTATTTATCAACTCACTATTTCCTTTTATTAGAGAACTTACTCTTTTTGACAGTGTGCTGTGTTAGAATTAGATCAGTCTTGATAAATAATTCCACAAGTGTTGAATCTTGCAGCTTTTCTACCAGAACTTGGATAAAATGCTACTGGATATACTTTTTCCTCTCATAATTAAAATAACCACAGATAACACAACTTATCTGATATTATCTGAAGTTGGAAGTTAAGCAAGGTCTGCCTTGGCTGATATTTGGATGGGAAACCATCAGGGCATTCCAGAGTTGTAAAAGCCATAGACAAAATTCAGAAAACACTCTGGAAGAAGGCAATGAGAAAACCACTTCTGTATTGTTGCCAAGAGATTAAAATGTATGAACACATCCATGAAATCACCAAGTTGCAAAGACAAGTTGCATTTTTCAGTTCTTGATGAGCCTTTAACATTAAGCTAACTCATCCTGTCACTTAATACATCTATTTTTCATGTTGGAAACTCAAAGGCATCTTGCAAGAGCCCCGCATAATTATTTAAATTAAGTTATCTTCGCTCTGAACTTATTGACCACACACAGATTCGTTGACATGGAAAACAAGATGGTTCTTAGTTTTCCTCTCAGGAGTTGCCTCTAGAGTACCCTTTTCCTAATCTGGATTCTAATATATGATTTGATGTACACCTCCACCACCACCACCACTCATTACCCACCACCACCATCATTCATCATCAAGCATTTAGAGAGCACCAGGTTAGAAAATTCTATTCTAGAGATGTACAAATTGTTCCTTCCTGAACTGGGTAAAATAAGGATCTATAGAGAAGAGGTCCCCAACTTTTTGGGCACCAGGGACCGGTTCCATGGAGAGAGGTTTTTCTGCGGACCAGAGGGGGCATAGTTTCATGTACTGCCTACATTCTGCAGGTGGGGTTTCACTTGTTTGCACGGACCGGTTTCTGCCATGCTGCAGCCCGGTGCTAGTTCATGGACCGGGGTTGGGGACCTCTGCTATAAAGTACTTCTCTCACTCTCTCTTTCTCTCTTTCTTTCTTTCTCTCTCTCTCCCTTCCTTCTTTCCTTCCTTCCTTCCTCCCTCCCCTTTCCTTCCCTTCCTTCCTCTTTCTCCTCTCCCTCCCTTCCTCTCTCCCCCCTCCCTCTTCCCTTTTGCTTAATTAAATTAATTTTCATTGCCAGTCATAACATATCCTGATTGTTGAGCAACATTTTTCTTTGATTTAAAGAACACACAGTGCACTACACAGAGACAAATGTAATGTTCATATCATTTCTTTATGATGTATTGCCACTATGGGTAAATAGCTCAGACAAGCAAGACTCTATCTGAAGAAAAACATGTGATAAAAAGAAATAAATTTTGCATATCCATAAGGATAAAAACAATAAAAAGCACTGTACTCAAGGGAAGTTTGTAATTGAATTTGAAAAGTGGTTTGGTTATTTTAATTGCTGTTAGCAGAAAGCTGCTGTTTGAAAAGAGGGTTATAAGTAGAATAATGAAATGATTAAATATTTCAATTTACTTGAATAAATACTAATATAGAGAATGCTCCTTTAATATGCATTGATTGAATGGGGAACATTTCTTAACTAGGTTTGAATTTGTATGATTATTAATGAGTAGACAACACTAAGGCATTTAAATGTAACTAATATTTTTAATGTAATTTTGATAAACGATTGTAAGATACATGACGGACTTTGTTAGTGGTCAGAGAACTAAAAATTGGTATCTATAATTTGAGGATAAGGAGATGCTAATTTTGCAATTTATAATGCCTCTTTTGTGGGATTAAGTGCTTTTCTGCACTGCAGCTTTCAGCTGTTCTCATAAAATTCCTGGAAATAAACAGATTATTTTTTAAAAAGTTCTTTTTTTCATTGTATCCATGATGATGACCATCTCTTCAGTCTGGCTACCAGACAAAGCATCTATGAATCATATGCTGGGGCACCTAGGAGAAACTTATCTTTTGAAGGAATGAACCTGCATAAGACTGCACACTTTATATCAAAGGCCATTTTGAAGGCGATGACAGGCTAACTACATTAGCTTGGGGTTAAATGTAGGGGTGATGACTTATTATGAATATATTCTATTTTCTTTGTATTTCCTTGCTACCTGTATCAGTTTTATACTTTGGATATGGTCAGATAAGCAAATCAATAAAGTTTTTATTCTGCAAGTCATGTGTAACACATATAACAAACAGGCACAACTTCAATCACACCACAGTGGCTGTGATCTTGATTTTTATTAACCATTCTCTGCAGACACCCTTGGTGGGAGTTTACATGGCCCTCACATGGTGGATTGCCTGTTTCTTTTCTCCAGCCATCCATGCCAAAAAAAAAATGCACATATCAACTGCTTTTCTTTTGGTAGACATGTCTTTTTTAGACTGGAGGATCACAGAAAAAGTTCTTCCTGTTCCTTTAGGATAGAAGAGAAAACTTGGCTGAACTCTTGTCAGTTTCACAGAGGAGAGAAGAAATAAAGCAACATAAGGTTAGAATGCTGTTTTTCTACTACAGCACTGGGGAGGGGAAAAGATCAGCTTCTCATTGCAGGTAGCCCACATAGTATGGAATGACCATAGAAAGCAGAAAATCAGTGGGCATAGGGACAGACATAACTGCCAGATATTATGCCAGTGGATTGGAACTAAATCCTTTGTGTAAGAGAAAATAAAATGGAGTGGACATTCTGCTGCTACCAGGGGAAACTGAAAAAAAAAACTACCACTATTGTTCATATGAAGCAAAAAAATAAAATAAAATAAAATAAAAAGTGGATTGCCTTCCCAGTAGGTAGGAGATAAGCTAGGAACAATGCCATTCATTCCTGTCCTATCAAAATGGAAGGCCACTTGTCTTGCACAGAAAATCTTAAGTCTCAGTACAGATAATAGTACCTGGCCAATCTTCTCCGAGGTTAAAATGTAAACAGGATTAGTTGTTATTCATTATGGCTTGCACCTAAATGAAAAGGGAATACTAGGTCTGTAAATTAAGAAGTTGAAAAATATGCCAGAAGAGGGCAATGGCAAACCACTTTTTTCCCCAAGAAAAACACACAATAGAAAGGAGTGGAACTGAATTTAATGAATAGCAGAACAAATTAAGTGTAACATAGTTTGAAGTCGTTGTTGCTAAAAATGGTGATACTAAAAGCATTGGACCAACACATTAATAAAAAAACATGTTCAGCTTCTTAAAATATGGATACATTTAATATACTTAAAAAAACTGCAACAAACTAGCCTCTTTGCTGTTCTGGTCTAATATTATCTCCATATATCTGTAACTATATATAAGTATATTCACAAAACTAGTTCTAAATGCATTTCCCCAGTCGGAGGCAAATTTAGCAAACATGGGAAAATCTCCAAAAGCTAAAGACTCCTTGGATGACATGTTTGAAATACCAGGTTTGAAGGCTAGAATGGGAAGTTGAACCTGGAAAAATGCCCAACTGTATCAATAGTGTTGCTAAAAGAATCATATTGTGATGGATTATAATGAAGTGGCAGTTTCCTAGGCAGGAAGGACCACATTCAAGGAGGGGGCTAAGACAACATAGGAGGATAGGAGAGAAAGAGAGTTAGGATAGTCACTCCCTAGAATCACCCAGCTGACACATCCCAGCTGATACAGCAGTTATCAGGACTCTCAATTAAAGGATCTTTAATATCTAGCTTTAGATATGTGCATAAGGTAGTCAATGTTACAACTGTTAAAGTCAACTAATCCCATAAAAGTTCTCATTTTGCAGATCACAAACTATTGCTTAATAATAATAATAATAATAATAATAATAATAATAATAATAATAATAATAATAATAATAATAATAATAATAATAATAANGTTCCTTATATGCTTTAGCCTCCAGTCCCCTAATCATATTTGTTGCTCTTCTCTGTACTCTTTCTACAGTAGAGTCTCAACATCTTTTTTACAGCGCGGTGACCAAAATCTTGGTAATTAATTCAACATGATTTCGCAACAAAGAAACCAGATGCACATGTCAGCAAATAAATAAGCCATTATATATATAAAAAAATAATACTTTCCAAAGTATATTAAAAACTTTAACACCACTACTTTTACAGGTGACTGCTCTGTTGGAAAAGCTATTATATCGGAGCTAAGATGACGATGCAATTGTTCCAACCAGTGATTTAAGATCAGCAGATTACTATAAAACAGAGGAGAAATTTCAGAGTTTGCTACAGCTTGCACATATTCACCATTCAAGGGTAACTTGTGAGACAATATGATTGAAGCTAAAATTCAGATTGAAACACATCATTAGATTGTTGGAAAGAGCAATACCTCTTTATAAAGCAGAACTCTTATTAACTGCACTCTCATTTCATAGAGCTGATGTACCAGATCAGGTGTATTATGTTGCTGAAACTTGAGTAACACCAGTAGAGGACCAGAGCATCAAATAACACTTTGGCAGCCATAGGACAATTATTTTAAGTGAAAAGGAAGAGGAGCAATTAAATCCAAATAACTGGAAGAAAATATAGATACATGCATATGAAAGTAGATCCATTATTTCTGGAGAATTAAGATAGTAACAGCATTCTTAAAACAAACAGTTCTGTGTAAATTAGGTATTCCCTTGCTATCAACTTGCCATATTTGTTTAACAAGACACTCTGAGAATCTAGAAAGAATGGATGCAAATGTACAAACATTGTTTTTAATTAATGACACAATTGTTAAGGATTTACATCCAAATAAGGGGGGGGGGAATCCATCAGCAGACATGAGTTAATATGCATGAATTTAGCACACAAAGTTCAGTGCCACAGGTGTATTTAACCTGTCTGTAAAGCAAATTTTGCACACCTGCTTAAGAAATTGAATTTTGACATTCTATAATAAAACACCCTGACTTTACCTACTTTGTATTAACGTGCTTCTTACTGCAATAGATTAAAAAACTGATGTTTCTGCTGCACAGTTTTCCAATTAACTTAAATATATGGATGAAATGGTGCCTCATTACACACCAAATAAAATATAACCTTGTTTCTGAATAACAGCCTTGTCAACTGTTTTCTTCTGACAAAAACAAAAAGGGTAGACCAGTCAAGTTTATAATTAATGTATCTTAACATATCATACTGCATATATTGAACATACAAACATTTTAAAAAGCAAATTGCTAAGTAAAGCAAAAAATGCAATAAAACTGAAATGCAGAAGAAAACTATTTTTAAAAGGAGACATTTAGCATCGTTTAAATGATTAGTACCACTTCATTACTGCGGCTTCCAGCTATAAATTCAAAGCATATGATTTGCATAGTAAACAAATTACTTGCTCTAAGAGAATCACAATTTTTTAGATATTTTACAATCCTCTTCAATTTAAATTGGGTGAAAATAACTTACGGAACAGTTGAAACTTTCATGCTTACCCAAGTAATGTATCAAGTTTTTCCTACTACACCTGGTTAAATTATGCACTCACACGAAAGAACAAGACTTCACTTTTTTTCTTTACATATAAAAGATGAAGAGCATATCCAAAGTAATTTCTTTGCGGAAGAAACACTCGGCACAATCATAACCCTCCTCTTCCAAATAAAAAAATAAAAATAAAGAACAAATACCTTTTCATATTAGATCACAAACCCCCCAAAATCCCTAGTCTCCACGTTGTGCTGTGCGCTCTTGCTCCTTTAGTCATTACTAATAACTAGCTTTACACTGGAAGGAGGATTTTTTGTGCCCTCTATCTGTAGCTATTAGGTCTGCACATTGATTTACTGACACTAAAGCAATAGCAATTATCTCTCCTGTTCTCAGCAGTTACTGAAAAGGGACAGAGGCAGAGAGCTGAGTGGGCTAAACCCTGCAGTGACCACTGAGCTCTTGCTGGCAATTAGTAGCAGATGTTTTAGCCCAAAGACAAATTGACATCCCACTGATCATCAAGAGCTAGCTCCTTGCAAGTGTCGTGCAACCAATCATCCTTTGTCAGAGATTTTTCATTGGCTTTTTCTGCTTCATCAGTTATAAAGGAGTACAACAGCTTACACTCATTTACAACATATAATTTGATCAAAAGGAATAAGCTCCCTAAAGCTTCTCAGCACAAGCAGTTCTTGGTGGTTAACTCTACCTTATGTTAAATCTTTTAGGTGAAAGAGAATATATAACATAACTTATTTTCTTCCTTCCTGCAAAGGTATTTCTGTCTCAAATTCCAAATTATTTAGCCTGAAAAAATATTTTTGAATAATATTTATTTCTGGAAATATATAGCAACTGAAATGCATATCTATTTTAGATTTTACAATCTTTCAGTAATATGATTTCAATATTGTACAGCAAAACAGATAGGATATTTGTAACTCTGGAAGAGTAGAAGGGAAATTAGGGGCTGCAAAGTTTTGGCCAATCTTTTTCTGTACAATTTTGTTTTCTATATGTACTTCTGGTTATCATTTGAAAAGTTTTAGAAGTTAAACAATTTCATGGAGAATTAGACTATAAATATCCACTGCTTGTGACTTGGTATTACCTGCATATGTCTATCAATCAATTGCTGGGCCACAAAAGTACTATTGTGCTTATGTCCTACTTTTAAAATTCATGTATACGGAATGCTAAATTTGGAATTTGGGATATCATGTTTTACTAGACAACCCATGACCTGTTGGGTCATCATTTCAGACATATTTCCTTACATAAACAGAGAAACAGAATGACCATAAGTGGGCAAAAAAGCAATGGGATTAGGAGTGACTTCCAACTTCCTGTCAGCTTCTCCACTGAGTTTCCTTGTCAGAATCTGACAGAGCACTTCAAATCTTCCTGCCTTCCTCCCCCCCCCCCCCAAAGGTAGGTAAAAGGCTGCTGCTAGGTTGGAGAGAGAACAAGAGATTGTGAAATTGACTGAGAAATTATTATGGAACCCTGAAAATGAAGATCACATTACTGCAGCAGCAGCCCAGCAACAATCAATAGCACTGAAGCAGTCAAATTTCATTCTCTTGGTCAATGGTCAAAAATCAATGGTCCCAGATTTTTGACACATCTATAAGTTAGCCCATTTGAGATACCTTGGCTACAAAGTTATTGTCCTGTGATCCACTACTTCATTAAGTTAAAGGTCATCACAATGAGAATAATAATAATAATAATAATAATAATAATAATAATAATAATAATAATAATAATAATAATAATAATAATAATAATAATAATAATAATAATAATAATAATAATAATAATAATGGAAGGGACCTTGGTGGTCATCTAATCCAACTCCCTGCTCAGGCAGGATACCCTATATCAGGGGTGTCAAAGTGCCGGCCCACGGGCCGGATGTGTCATGCCAAAACCACACCCACCCCATTGGTGGCAATGGAAAAAAAGTCACGATACGTCGTGACACGTCACGTTGCAAGCTTGACACCCCTGCCCTGTATCATTTCAGACAAATGGCTATCCAATCTCTTCTTAAAAACTTAAAAACTTTTAATAGTATATACATAAATTAGCATACATTTGGACTGATATAGGAGAACTCTTCTTAGCTTCCTACAAGAGAGACCAAGCTCTTCTTAGGTTTACTCCAGCTTTAGAGGAAAGCAGAAGCCAAGATCTCAAATAAGGATGCCTCTTTCGTACAAATGAGATTCAAATTGTGTTGCGGAATTTTAGATACTGGTCATTAAAGAACCCTGATGGCGCAGTGGTTAGAGTGCAAAATTTAAGGAAACTCTGCCCACAGCCTGAAGTTCAATCCTGACCAGCTCAAGATTGACTCATCTTTCCATCCTTCCAAGGTCAGTAAAATGAGGACTCAGATTGTTGGGGGCCATATGCTGACTCTGCAAACTGCTTGGAGAGGGCTGTGAAGCACTATGGGATGGTATATAACTCTAAGTGCTATGGCTATTGCTATTATTCATGCATTTATTTGTAGCAGTTTAAACTGTTTTCACTGTTCAAAATCCAAAGCAGAGACCATCTTATTTCTTGTTACTATGGCTCTGAATGGTTGGTCTACATGAGTCACACTTGCCTTGAGGTCTTTCATCTGATAATCTTATCTGGCAAACAGGAAGAATAAAATCTGCTCAATTCTGAAACCACTGCAGAATACCCACAACTTTAAGCCCAATATTTTCATATGGAATCTTGAGTTAGGAGGGAGTGGTATTTTTTTTCATTGTTTATTACATGGCTGATATAAATTCCCACAAGCACTAATATTATAATTATTAAAGAAAAAGGCACAATAAAAAACCCCAGCAAAAGTTCTATTGCATGTTGTTCCCTTGGAACAACTTTAAGAACAGCATGGGAATAAAGAAACCTTATCTGCATTAAGACACCGAAGAAAGGCACAAATCAGAAGGGGCACCGCTGAATGGCTTTAGGTATTATTGTTGCTCAGAGGCAGGGCTAAGGAAATCTCATTATAACTCAGAATACAGGCAGCAGGGAAATCCATTGCACAGAGGCCTGCAATCAATGCACCAGTCTGCCATCAGGGTTTAATCTAAACCCTACGTCCACACAGTAGTAGTGGTAGCAGTAATTGACTATTAAAAAAAATCCTGCAATTTCTATTTTATTCAAAATATTTGCAGCTCAGTTTTCAACATTAACATCTATTTTTCTCCCATTGCTTGACAAATTTCATGCTGCTACAATATTTTATTAGGATAAATATTTGGTACTAAAACTCAGTAAAACTAACAATTTATGCAATGGAGTTAACATACTTCTACTAAAAAAAACCATATTTCTCTTGAATTATAAAGTTAGTGAGCTTTAAATTAAAATAACCAAACACAACTCTCATGAACTATAAAGACAAAACTTTAAACAATTTGAGAATTGCTAAAGGAGTCAGAAACCTGGCCAAAATAATTAAAGTCATTTCAGTTGATTTGTTTTGAAATTTGTTTCATCTTGTTTCTACATAAGCAGGCATTGAGAAATTCCACATAAATTTTAAATTATGTTTTCTAATGGTAACAATGCCATTTATGTGCCAGATGATTAGCTGTCAATTAGTTGTTTCTGTTCCACAACTGCCATTTATTTAGACAACCAGAATTCCAGAACTATGGTTGGTGCTCCTGTTGAGTTTGATGTTCTAGTCCTCATAGTAGGGCAGAGTGGTGGTTCAGCAGTTAAGACCCTGGGTTTATTGGCTGGAAAGCCAGCAGCCCAGGTTTGAAACCTGAGCACTGTATGATGGGGTGAGCTCCCATCCTCGCCTCAGCTCCTGCCAACCTAGCAGTTTGAAAGCATGCAAATGTGAGTAGATAAATAGGTACCACTTTGGTGGGAAGGTAACAGCACTCCGTAATATCATGCTGACCACATGACTGTGGAAATGTCTTTGGACAGCACTGGCTCAAATGCCTTGAAAAGGAGATGAGCAATGCCCCCTATAGTCAGCAACAAAATCTGCAGGGACCCCTAATTCTCATAGTAAAACCAATAACATTCACATAATAATATTGATTTGTATTTGGGAGAATTTATTCATAGGCACTATGATAAGATTCTGATCCCAGTACTATACCTTTCTAAATAGAAGACCCAAACCCTACAGGAGATTTAGGAAACACAGGAAAATAAAGTGTTGAATTTAGATTATATCTCACTATTTATGGCAAGAAGAGTTTACCTATCATTCTAACAACATAATCAAATAAATGTTATGTTACATCAACATTTGGATAATTAGTAAAATTTTGCAAATTACGCTGTCAGGGGTCCTGAAATTCAAATGAGATAGATCACATAACCTCTTTTTTTAACAACTTCCTTTTAAAGAAATATCTGTGCATATTGTTAACATTCAGTATGCACAGAGAAAGACACATTAAGCAGTTGCTGTACTTTCACTGGATGACTACATGTGCATTACAATAAGGGGAGAAGCTACAGTCCAAAGAAATAGTTTTTTAATTATTATTTCTATCCTGCCACAGTGAACTGTAAACTTAAGGCAACAGGTTTTTATTTATTTTATTTATTAAACAATTGTATATAGCTGGGCAACTCACACATAGGTGACTCCAGGTAGCTTATTACATTAACAATCCATAACATAAAAACTCACAACATACCAGCACCCATTACAGTAGTAATATATCAAATCAGTTCCATCTTTTCTGCGATTCCCCCTGCAATTCTTGTCTTCATAGACTTTCAAAAAAAGCAAATAAATTGGGGGCTAATTGTATCTGGGGGGGGAATTATGTTCTACCTCTATTTCATTTATCTTTTGTTATTTCTTGCTGTTACATTTTAGCTTATAAACTCATTCAGGAGCTACCTTCCTATGAAGTGCTTCCTATTAACAAATGTAAAATTAATAATGTCTTTTGGGTAACATATTTCTTGAGATACCTGAACCTTAATGCCTGAAGTCTAAGAATAAAAGATTAGAGTCATTTAATGGAAACAGGAGGAGGAGGAGGAAGGAGGAGAAGAAGGAGAAAAAGAGTAAGGGGAAGAGGAGGAGAAGGAAGAAGAGTATCTATCTATCTATCTATCTATCTATCTATCTATCTATCTATCTATCTATCTATCTATCTATGAAAATGCATATTTAATTTGTGCCAGTGTGTAACAGGTGTTCATATATTAATGAATTGAATACGAAAGTTTTTCCCAACCTGAAATAATTTGAGTAATGGCTATCTAAGTTTGTATATTGGCAACTGAAGGTTCCTCAAACATATCTCTTTTTAAAGAAGAAAGGCTTGAGTCTGAAGTTCCATTACTGTATTTACACTTTGGACAGCAAAAACGGAAATTCAGAAGCTAACTGTGTCCTAGTGTTTTACCTTTCAAAGAGAATTTTTATTTTTATTCACTTATTAAACAAATTGGCATTGACAAAATCATAATTAGTCAATTGCAAAACACAGCTTTACTTGGAACACCTTACATCCTGCAAGGATGCCTTTAACACCATTGCGTAACTCAATGAAGCTATGAGCTATGCCGTGCAGGATCACCCAAGACAGACAGGTCATAGCAGAGAGTCCTGACAAAATGTGATCCACTGGAGAAGGAAATGGCAACCCACTCCAGTATCTTTGCCATGAAAACTCCATGGACAGTACCAAAAGGCAAAATGATATGACACTGGAAGATGAGCCCCTCAGGTCGGAAGGTGTCCAATATGCTACTGGGGAAGAGCAGAGGGCTAGTACTAGTAGTGCCAGAAAGAGTGAAGTGACTGGGCCAAAGCCAGAAGGACGCTCAGCTGTGGTTGCATCTGGTGGTGAAAGGAAAGTCTGATGCTGTAAAGATCTTTTCTCCATAGGAACCTGGAATGTAAGATCCATGAATCAAGGCAAGCTGGACGTGGTGAAACAAGAGATGACAAGACTGAACAGTGAACTAAAATGGACAGGAATTGGTGAATTAAATTCAGAGGACCAGCAGGTATACTACTGCGGGAAAGAATCCCTCAGAAGAAATGGAGTGGCCTTCATAGTCAATAAAAGAGTAGGAAAAGCAATACTGGGATACAATCCCCAAAATGATAGAATGTTCTCAGTGCAAATCCAAGTCAAACCATTCAATATCACAATAGTCCAAGTCTATGCCCCAACCACTGGTGCTGAAGAGGATGAAATTGACCGGTTCTATGAAGCCCTACAGCACCTTATAGAATCAACACCAAAAAATGATGTCCTTATCATCATGGGGGATTGGAATGCTAAAGTAGGAAGCCAAAAGATAACCGGAATAACAGGCAAATTTGGCCTTGGAGTACAAAATGAAGCAGGGCACAGGCTGATATAATTTTGTCAAGAGAATACGATGGTCACAGCAAACACTCTTTTCCAACAACCCAAGAGATGGCTCTACACATGGAAATCACCAGACGGTCAACAAAGAAATCAGAAATGACCATGTGCTCTGCAGCCAAAGTCTATACCAGTGATGGCAAACCTTTTGTTGGGATATGGAGGCCAGGTAGCTGTAGCATGGTTAGGCCCATGGTCACCATGTGAACCAGGAACCTAGGCAATGAAAGAAGCATTAAGGTTCATATGCTGTTTGCACGTGAGTAACTAGAGATGCATGAAAGCAAGTAGGGAAAAAGCACAACAACAGGCTATGCATAGAAGAACAACATAACCCAATATAAGCAACCCCACCCTATGCAACAAAAGTTAACCAATCATAGGCAAAGAAGCTATGTAACTGTATGTAACCAATTAGATAATAACATGTACTAACTTCCTACACATGTAACCAATTATGTATTGACACCTGCTCACTTCCTCATATATGTTGCCAAATAAAGGAGAAGCTCAGAACACGCCCTGGGCTCACTCACCTCGAGGAAAACCTGCGTGTTGTCCTTACTTGTCTGCCAAGATTCATGAGTGGCCCACCCTAATGTGGCAAGGCAAAACACCACATTTTGGTGACCCCGACGTGATTCCTGCGAAAAGCGTCTCGGACTGCCCATACCCACTCGCCTGAGGGAGGCTGCGCATTCGTCCCGTCTGAAACACGACTGGATACTCGTGAGTATGGGAGGAAAGCTCTCTCAACAACAGGTGGCCCACCTGAGGGAACTGAGGGAACTAACCGAATCTTCTAAAAGATTTGCTTCAAACGGGGGTAAATCACTCCCTCGATTGAAAAGCAATGATTTAATTGGCCTTCTGACATACATTTGGCAACATTTTCCATCGTACCCAGAAAAGGGGAGTTTTAAATTAAGTACATGGACCAAATTAGGAGAATGTCTCCACTCGGCTCCTAGAGCCCCGATGCACATTTTAACCACATGGTGTGCAGTCATGGAATGTCTCATGATTCATCATAAAATTTGATAAACAAACACCAATGGATTCTGCACCTCCTCCGTATGAATCCACAAAACAGGATCAGGGAAACTTATATCCTGTTTTGCAGCACTCTGATAAGGCTTCTGCTCCCACCGCACCCACCTGCTCTGCTCCATCCGGTCCATTTGCAGCCGGAGGTCATGTCATAAGAGCCATGATAGAAGCACGAAGCAGAGGAGAGCTGGACAGTGATGAGCTAGAAGCCTGTGCAGCATTTCCGGTCGATTTCATTCTCCCAGCAAATGCTGCGGCTGGTGCAGATGGAGCTGCGCCAGCAGCTGTTCCTGTTTACAATTCTTTGAACATAAAGCTAATAAAGGAACTTAAACAAGCTTATGGCTTGCAAGCTCGCTATACACAGGGAGTTTTGTTCTCTTTAACTTCGGCTACTAGAGAAATGCTCTTAGCTGATTGGCAAGCGCTTTTTAACATGCTATTAACTCCTGCGCAGTATGTCATTTGGTGGTCAGAATATCAGACACAGGCTGAAATTGCTATCGCTGCAGGATTACCCAACGATAGGGTGACCAGAGACCACATTTTAGGTACAGGAACCCTTAATACAATAGCCAACCAAACCCAATCTGATAGAGCAGCTTTTGGAGTTATTAGTAAGTGTGCCCTGGCTGCAATAAAAAAGGTAGATGATTCTTCTACAGGCCAAACCCAAACATTTTCAAAAATCATCCAACAGGCGACTGAAAATTATGCAGATTTTGTAAGCCGCCTCCAATTGCCATTAGAGAGACAAATTGATAATGCAGCAGCCCGAGAAGAATTGTTGTTAAAATTAGCCTATGAAAATGCAAATCAGGACTGTCAAAAAATCCTGCAACCCATAGCTAATCGCCCTAATGTTACGCTTGCTGATTTCCTTCAAGCCTGTCGTATCGTAGGCACCACAAGCCACAAAATGGAAGCTTTAGCCGCAGCCTTGCAAAACAACAACCTGTTTCCTGCTTCTTCTTCCTCTTCGCCTATGCCTCACCCAACCGGAAATTGCTTTAATTTTCACAAAATGGAAGCTTTGCAAAACAACAACCCATTTCCTGCTTCTTCTTCCTCTTCACCAGCACCACGCCCGGCCGGAAATTGCTTTAACTGTGGCAAACCCGGCCATTTTAAATCACAATGTAGAGCCCCCGGGGGGGGGGCTCACAAAGGACAATTTGGCCAGTCATCAAAACCAAAGACAATCTGCCCAAAGTGCAAGAAGGGATTTCACTGGTCTAATCAGTGCCGTGCTTTTCCTCCACAAACAAATTCCTTTCCCCCACAAAACAACCAATGGAGCAATTCGGGAAACTAATTTTGGGGCATTCGGCTAGCCCCTCCCAAAAGGTCGAAGAGATAGATGACCAAGTCCTCTCTCATTCCTTTGAAATGGTAGCAGATGAAACTGTCACCTATACTTTGCCTGCTCACGTTTATCATCTTTTCATTTCCCCACGACTCAAGCTTACCTTGCCTCCAGCATTGCCTGTGTTAATTTTTCCTAATCTTGATCTGACATCTCAAGGAGTAATAGCCTCCCCCTTCCTGCGTTCTTCTTCCTCTTTTTCGGATCTTGCTTTAGCTATTATGATTAATTCTCCAATAACTGTCACCAAAGGGGATGTGGTCGCCACAATGATTGTTTTGGAAACTGCTTCTGACACATTAGCACTAGAGCAAGTTGTTCGTGGCAACCGTCCCATTGCAGAGTTTAAACTCAATGGGCATTCTTTTTCTGGTCTTTTAGACACTGGAGCAGATGTCTCAGTAATCTGTTCAGCAGAATGTCCCTCCCAGTGGCCCACTGACGCCGCCCCATCCGTCAGAGGAGTAGGCGGAACCCAAACAGCTCGAGTAAGCTCAAACTGGATTGCTGTCACTTCTGACTCCAGTGCTATGACTGCTTTTGTGAAACCTGTGGTTTTGCCTTTGCACATTAATCTGTGGGGACGAGATTTAATGTCTCAGTTCCAAGCCAAACATTCTTTGCAATGAATCCTTCCTCTTTTGTCCTGCGTTTAGAACTAAAGCACCAGTCGCCAGTCTGGGTAGACCAATGGCCACTGCCTATTGAAAAATTAACAGCACTAAAAGCATTGGTTAAAGAACAATTGGAAAAAGGACATATAGAACCATCACTGAGTGCTTATAACACTCCAGTGTTTGTCATAAAAAAGAAAGCAGGCAAATGGCGCATACTTTCTGATCTCAGAGCCATCAATAACATTATTCAACCTATGAGGGCGCTGCAGTGCAGACTCCCAAACCCAAATTTGATTCCTCAAAACTATGACATGATGGTAATTGATTTAAAAGATTGTTTTTTCTCAATTCCTCTACACCAAAAGGACAGACATATTTTTGCATTCACAGTACCTGAGTTTAACAATGCTCAGCCCACTGCCCACTATCAATGGAAAGTTTTACCTCAAGGCATGCTTAACAGCCCCACCATGTGTCAGTATTATGTATCCCATGTTTTACAACCATATCGTCTCCAGTTTCCATCTTTTCTCATCTACCACTATATGGACGACATCTTAGTTGCAGCCCCTGGACCAACAGGTACAGTATACAAAACATTGCCTAACCTCCAATTTATTTTACAGCAGGGAGGTTTATGCATACCACCAGACAAAGTACAAGCAACACCTCCTTTCCAATATTTAGGGCACAAGATGCTGTCATCTCATGCTTCCCCCTCCTCACCTTGTGTCCAACTTCCACCCAAGCCTACACTGCTGCAATTGCAACAATATCTTGGATCCATTAATTGGATCCGCCCCTATTTGGGATTGTCCACTGCCCAATTGTCACCTTTGTTCACAGCATTAACCAAAGGCGTGCATCCTGCAGATGTCATAGAATTAGAAAAATCACAATTGGACACAATAGATTTGGTAAATCAAGCCCTTCAACATAAATGGGTGGATCGCATGAAGGAAAACCATCCGTTTGCAATCTTAATCATGAACACTTTAACACTACCTACAGGTACAATCACTCAAGTGACACCTTCGCTGCTAGTCTTGGAGTGGATCCATCTTTCTCACACATCTAGAGCCACTCTCACTCAAAAACAAGCTCTATTTGCTCAACTAATAATGAAAGGCCGCCAGCGGTCCAAAGCTCTGGCTGGCATTGAACCCTCTACACTGTATGTTCCATGTTCCCTCTCTACTTGGGAAACCTTGTTTGTCAACAGTGAACAACTCCAGTTTGCACTTGCAGACTGGGTTGGCACTGTCTCTTGTCATCCACCCCCGGATCCCCGCTTGCAACTTCTCAAAACTTTACCTTTCACTTGGCAATCACCTTTTCAACCTCATCCTATTCCATATGCCATCACAGTGTTTGCTGATGGCAGTAAAAAATATGGCTCCTGTGCCTGGCAAAAAGAAGGCACTTGGCACACCAAAATCACTCCACCTCAAACCTCAGCCCAAAGAGCTGAGCTCTATGCGTCTCTTTTGGCGTTTCAACAATTTCCTAATCAACCTTTCAACTTAATATTAGACAGCTTATATGTCTCTCAAATAGTTTCTTCTATCTATCAGGCCTACCTTTCTCCTTCTATCGAATCCTCCTTGCTCTCACTCTTTTTGGCTTTGCAACATCTAATTGACAAGCGCCAACATCCTTTTCCTGTGGCACACATTCGAAGTCATCAACCCTTCCCTGGGACTATCCAAGAAGGGAATGACATTGCTGATTCAGCAGCTGCAGCTGCAACTTCTCAAGCACTTACTCTCTCTACCCCAACCCCTTGGGAAAGTCATTCGTATTTTCACCAGAATAAAAAGGCACTAATTAAACAATTTGGTATAACTGCAGGGGAGGCAACTGCTATTTTACAGCAATGCCCCACCTACAGTAAACAGGCACACTCCATTCCCATGGGAGTTAATCCCAGAGGAACAGAATGTTGTCAAATTTGGCAAATGGATGTTACCCAATATCCTTCCTTTTCCCCATGGAAGTATATACATGTATCTATTGATACTTTTTCTGGGTTCATCATGGCAACACCTCAAAGAGGTGAAACCACTAAACATGTCATTAATCATTGTATTCGCACCTTTGCATCGCTGGGACGCCCAAATGAACTAAAAACAGATAATGGTGCTGCATATACCAGTGCTACTTTTGCTACTTTTTGCACTAAATGGGGAATTAGCCATAAATTCGGAATTCCATACAACAGTCAAGGTCAAGCCATGGCAGAACGAGCCAACCAAACGCTCAAAAATGCGCTTGACCGTTATTCTGAAACCAGGGGAAAAGCACCCCCAAGCCTCCCAGCAGTGCAAAACATCCTTAATCTTTATCTTTATACTTTGAATTTTTTAAATTTAACTGGCACCCCACCTACCTCTGCTGCAGAGAGGAATTTTTCTTCTCCCTCCCTTTCTCTTCCCCGCCCACAGGTGTGGTATCGCCAACTCCCTGATCCTACCTGGAAAGGGCCTGTTGATCTCATCACTTGGGGAAGAGGCTACGCAGCAGTCCAACTGCCTGAAAGGGTCTTGTGGGTCCCTGGTCGTTGTGTCCGACCCTACTTTGCACCACCTCCCGTCACGCCACCCACAGAAACCCCATCTGAAGCAGATGTGTGACCACTGCATCTGCCAGTGCGGCTGTCAGTGCTGTTTTTGGTGCAACGCCTGTGCCCTGCAACATTATGCCTACCCTGGGGTGCAAGATTTTTGTATTGACCACATCGATCCTGATTACATCCCTGAGTATGACATTTACTACCCTAAAGAGGGAGTCACAGAGCTCTGACTTTTCCTCAGTATCAGCCGTGACTCCCCCAAGGCATGGGGAGGAACTCTATAGGTGGCTGGACACCCCCCTTCAATCTACCAGAAGGGTGCGACACCGTATCTGGGCTCGGATCAAATGAGCTGCCCCCCCCAGTTGAAGGAAACTGCTCACCATGTCTTAAAGTCACCAAAGAAGACACCAAAATTACCAACACCTTGGTTTATTTTTCATCCTATAATTGCCGTAAACAGCACACCTCTAAATGCACACTTAATGGGACTTCCTATTCCATTTGCATGGACAACAATGAAACAATATGTTATAACCCAAAAGCCCCTACCCATCGCTATACTTTAGCGATTTCAGCAGGACCATCCTTGGTCCCTCTGGTGAACCACGATTTTTACAACCCAGACACCCCCCAATCGGTCATTTTTGATGCCTGCAAAGCAATGGATCAAGGCTCCAGAGAATGCGGTTCTCTCGCTTGGCGGCGCACTTATTCTCACAACGAGAAGTACCTATGCCCTAGACATTCAAATCCACGTGATCCTTGTGGCAAAGACTATTACTGCTCTGATTGGAAATGCATCACCGTCCAATCTAGGGGTTTTTCTGTCCGCCCAGACACCATTCCAAAAAATCCACAGCATCGAAGGGTATATATTACCCGCCTTCGCCCAAACGCTACTTGCTTCCAACATGATTGTAACCTGGTCAATTTTACTTTCCCTCAACCCCGCAATTGGCTCAAAACCCAAACTTGGAGGGGAAAAGATGACTGGTATGGCTTCGGTATTGATGGTACAGGAGCGGATCCTATGATCTCCTTAAAAATCCAAATTATTGCTCATGCCATCAACCCTACCACTCAATCCCTTTTTCATTCTTATTATCAAGAAATACAACAACTGCAACATTTTGAGATCCCTCCTAAAGCCCGCAACCTTTTCCTCACTCTCGCTGAGACTATTGCTAAACAACTCATGGTCAAATCTTGTTTTGTTTGTGGAGGAACTAATATGGGCGAACGATGGCCTTGGGAGGCTCAGGAACTTAATTATTCCTATGTATTTGAACATCAGAACAATTATACCTATCATCAAATCGGAGATGAAACTTGGGCCATCACAACTAACCTTGTGGGAAAAGTCTGTTATTCCCGGAAACAGACCACTAACCTGCTTTGAGGACTGTTTTTGGCTTGCCCTGGGCCTGGGGACTCCCCCTTCGGACCTGCCTTGCCTTGGACTCTGTCCTGTTTTGCTGGACGTTGAGTGGAGCAGGCTGGACGAAAGGAAGTTGTTGTTACTGGAGACTGGCTGACATCGCTTTAGGCGGGCTGCTGTTGCCAGAGACTGACTATCATTGCTCTGGCTCCTGTTGCTGGGGACGGACTGCCATCGTTGTACACCGGCTGCTGTTGCCAGGAACTGTCTGCCATTGTCCCCTGTGAGTCTTTGCTACCTGAGACTGACTATCATCATTCCCTATTCTGACTATCCAGGAAGCATATATGGGTTTATACCATTATATGCTGGCTTAAGGGACTGCAGCCAATGCTTATTGATTTTGTTTAACTTTTTTAATCATGCGAATATGTTACCTGGCGACTGACCTCTATGCTTTGCGAGAGTCCCCGTTCGTGCAGCTTTGGCCCTCAAAGTTAACGAGGGCCCACCTTGAGGAGGGGTTTTTAAACCATGAGAGGTGGCAAAAACGGAGGCTAAGGGGATTTTTAGCTAGGTTTTTAATTCGGATCTTAAGGGGTCCCAGGGAGAGGGGAGAGGGGTGTTTTGCTAAATTTTTAGGGGGTTCGGGGATGGCCAGGGGGGGCTTGGGGGAGGCCTCTCTGAGGCCAAGGCCAGACCTGTCTGAGGGATGCGGTATTAGAACGGTGAGGGAGGAGGCTGGGGGGTCAAGGGAGGGTGGTGTGATTAGCACGGTCAGTGGGAGGGGCAGATATGGCGGGAGCAGAGGACCATATCGGGTTTTGGGAGCTCGCACACGCTGTTTACAAGCTTGTGGGTGCTCCGGTCCTCAGGGCTCTACCCGGCTTCCAGGAATCTTAGATCCTCGGGCCCGGGATCACCGGCTGATGTTATGCAATGCCAGGTCCATGGTAAATAAGGCCCCCCTCATCCAAGATCTTATTCAAAAGGGGGGTGCGGACCTGGCAGGTATCACCGAGACCTGGCTGGGCACGGAAGGGGGAGTGCCCCTCGTTGATATTTGCCCACCAGGTTTCCAGGTATTCCATCAGCCAAGGACCCGGGGTAGGGGCGGTGGGGTAGCGGTCGTTATAAGGGAGAGCCTATGCCCGAGGGAGACCACTGTGCCTCAGATAGACGGTGGAGAGTCCCTCCTTGTGAAGTGGGGGCAAGGGGTACAAGTGGGCCTGTTGATTATATACCTGGCTCCCTGCTATGTATCAACGGCCC
>NW_015387762.1:238553-245649 GCF_001527695.2 Protobothrops mucrosquamatus | reverse complement strand
GGGACTCGCAAAAAATGCGACCTTGATACAAAAACTATTCATAAAACACATGAACAAACCATTAGTGGAACCCGATGGGACCCTGAAACCATTGTCCGGTACTACGGTCCAGCCACCTGGGCTGAGGATGGCATGTATGGCTATCGCACCCCAGTGTATATGCTGAATCGTATAATCCGGCTTCAAGCTGTCCTAGAAATCATAACCAATGAAACTGTCCTTGCCATGAAACATTTGGCTTCTCAAAGTGTCAAATCCAGAACCTATATCATGCAAAACCGCCTAGCTTTAGATTATTTGTTAGCCAAAGAAGGGGGGGTATGTGGAAAATTTAATTTGTCAAATTGTTGTATTGAAATAGATGACTCAGGCAAAGTGATTGCTGAAGTCAGTGACAAAATGGTCCGTCTTACCCATGTCCCTGTCCAAACATGGAAGGGATTTGACATGCATTCTCTTTTTGGGTCATGGTTTCCTAAATTGCCAGGCCTGCAAGCCATTGTTGCGCTTATTGGTATGATCGTTTTAGGATGCTTAATTTTACCTTGTGTATTACCTATTTTTATTCGCACCATATCAAAAAGCTTGTCACTGCTAGCAGAAAAACGTGCAACAGCTCAGGTAATGTTCCTATGGGAACAGTATGGATACGTCCCTCTCCCCACGGATGGCCTAGGGTCCATAGAAGACACACATCCTCAATTTTGCTCAGACAGCGAAGCAGAGACCCTTGTCCCACAGTCGCTGTTGCCTATGGATGAGCAGGAGTAAGAACAGCATGGGCCTGAGGGGAGGGAGGACATGCCAGTCGCCCAAGAAGAAAAGTCAACCATCTTTAAAAAAATAAAAAATTAAAAAATTAAAAAAAAGGAGGAGATGTTGGGATATGGAGGCCAGGTAGCTGTAGCATGGTTAGGCCCATGGTCACCATGTGAACCAGGAACCTAGGCAATGAAAGAAGCATTAAGGTTCATATGCTGTTTGCACGTGAGTAACTAGAGATGCATGAAAGCAAGTAGGGAAAAAGCACAACAACAGGCTATGCATAGAAGAACAACGTAACCCAATATAAGCAACCCCACCCTATGCAACAAAAGTTAACCAATCATAGGCAAAGAAGCTATGTAACTGTATGTAACCAATTATATAATAACATGTACTAACTTCCTACACATGTAACCAATTATGTATTGACACCTGCTCACTTCCTCATATATGTTGCCAAATAAAGGAGAAGCTCAGAACACGCCCTGGGCTCACTCACCTCGAGGAAAACCTGCGTGTTGTCCTTACTTGCCTGCCAAGATTCATGAGTGGCCCACCCTAATGTGGCAAGGCAAAACGCCACACCTTTTAGGGACTGAGTACCCAAACTGAAACCCAAAACCCATTCATGCATCGTTGAGTGCCGGGTGGGCGTGGCCCATTGGGTGGGCATGGCTGCAGTGGTAATGGCAGACTGGGTGCGACTAAAAAGTTCAATCAATCAATTCCAGCTTTGCAAGATCTTTTTTTTTCCTGCGAGAAGTTGAAATTGATTGATTGAACCTTTTTTTTTTTTGCACACGGCGGCAGAGGCCTAAAGCAAAAAGGTTTTATAAAACCCAGCTGAAGGCCTAGGACTGGGGCGACAGCACGTGTGCCCACAGAGAGGGCTCTGAGTGCCGCCTCTGGCACCCATGCCATAGGTTTGCCACCACTGATCTATACAGTCAGTAAAAATAAGACCAGGAGCTGACTGTGGCTCAGATCATAAGCTTCTCGTTGCAAAATTTAGGCTTAAATTGAAGAAAGTAGGGAAAAGCACTAGGCCACTCAGGTATGAACTAAATCATATCCCTGAGGTATATACAGTAGAGGTGACAAATAGATTTAAGGAATTAGATCTGATAGACAGAGTGCCTGAAGAACTATGGACAGAGGTTCACAGCATTGTACAAGAGGTAGCAACTAAAACCATCCCAAAGAAAAAGAAATGCAAGAAAGCAAAATGGCTGTCTGAGGAAGCTTTGCAAATAGCTGAGGAAAAAAGGGAAGTGAAAGGCAAGGGAGAAAGAGAAAGATACACCCAATTGAATGCAGAATTCCAGAGAATAGCTACAAGAGATGAGAATGCCCTCTAAAATGAACAGTGCAAAGAAATAGAAGAAAACAATAGAATAGGGGGAATCAGAGATCTCTTCAAGCAAATTGGAGATATGAAGGGAACGTTTCATGCAACGATGGGCATGATAAAGGACCAAAATGGCAGGGACCTAACTAAGGCAGAAGAGATTAAGAAGAGGTGGCAAAATTACACAGAAGAACTATACAAGAATGAGCTTAGCGTCCCTGATAACAACGATGGGTGGTCACTGACTTCGAGCCTGACATCCTATAATGTGAAGTGAAATGGGCCTTAGGAAAGCTGAGCAACAACAAAGGTAGTGGAGATGACAGTATTCCAGCTGAGCTATTCAAAATCTTAAAAGACGATGCAGTAAAAGTGCTACCCTCAATTTGCCAGAAAATTTGGAAAACTCAACAGTGGCCACAGGATTGGAAAAGGTCAGTTTACATTCCAATTCCAAAGAAAGGCAATGCCAAAGAATGTTCAAACTATCGCACCATTGCACTCATTTCACATGCAAGTAAAGTTATGCTTAAAATCCTACAAGCTAGATTCCAGCAGTATGTGGATCGAGATATTCCAGAAGTACAGGGAGGATTTCGAAGGGGCAGAGGAACTTGAGATTAAATTGCCAACATACACTGGATCATGGAGAAAGCTAGGGAGTTCCAGAAAAACATCTACTTCTGCTTCATTGACTATGCTAAAGCCTTTGATTGTGTGGATCACAACAAATTGTGGCAAGTTCTTAAAGAGATGGGAATACCAGACCATCTCATTTGTCTCTTGAGAAATCTATATGCGGGTCAAAAAGCAACAGTGAGAACTGGATACGGAACCACCGATTGGTTCAAAATTGGGAAAGGAGTCCGGCAAGGCTGTATTCTGTCACCCTGCCTATTTAACTTATATGCAGAGCATATCATGAGAAAGGCAGGGCTAGATGAATCAAAAGTCGGAATTAAGATTGCCAGGAGAAATATCAACAACCTAAGATATGCAGATGACACCACTCTAATGCTAGAAAGTGAAGAGGAACTAAAGAGCCTCTTGATGCGGGTGAAGAAGGAGAGTGCAAAAGTTGGCTGGAAACTCAACATTAAGAAAACTAAGATCATGGCATCCGGCCCTCTCAATTCCTGGCAAATAGATGGGGAAGAAATGGAGGTAGTGACAGATTTTATTTTCCTGGGCTCCAAGATCACCACAGATGGGGACTGCAGCCAAGAAACTAAAAGATGCTTGCTCCTGGGGAGGAAAGCTATGGCAAATCTAGACAGCATACTAAAAAGCAAAGACATCACCCTGCAACAAAAGTATGTATAGTCAAGGCCATGGTTTTCCCAGTTGCAATGTATGGCTGTGAAAGTTGGACCATAAGAAAGGCTGAGCACAAAAGAATTGAGGCCTTTGAACTATGGTGCTGGAGAAGACTCCTGCGAGTCCCCTGGACTGCAAGGCGATCAAACCGGTCAATCCTAGATGAGATCAACCCTGACTGCTCTTTAGAAGGCCAGATCCTGAAGTTGAAACTCAAGTACTTTGGCCACCTAATGAGAAGGAAGGACTCACTGGAGAAGGGCCTAATGCTGGGAAAGATTGAGGGCAATAGAAGAAGGGGATGACAGGGAATGAGGTGGCTGGATGGAGTCACTGAAGCAGTAGGTGTGAGCTTAAATGGACTCCAGAAGATGGTAGAGGACAGGAAGGCCTGGAGGAACTTTGTTCGTGGGGTCACGATGGGTCGGACATGACTTCGCAACTAACAACAACAACAAAAACCACAGTAAAGCTGAAGAAACAGTGGGACACCTAGCTGCTGCAAGATCAGACACACTCATGATCAAAAACAGTATGACAAAGTAGTAACAATGATTCATTGGAATATCTGCAAGAAATGTCATTTGCCTGCAAGCAAAATAGACAAAATAATAGAAAATAAAGACACTAAAATGTTCTGGGACTTTAGAATTCAAACAAATAAGACCTGCCCCACAACCCAGATTTAAAAATTGATAAAAAAGGCAAAATGTTTGGATAGTGTACATTGTAATACAGTATCTGTAGACATCAGAATAGAAGAGATAGAACTGGAAAAAATTAAAAGTACAAAGACCTGCAAATAGTAGTAGAATGTCTGTGGCAAAAGAAAATAAAGATAATACCAATAGCAATAGGTGTCTTGGGTACAATTCCAAAAGATCTGGAGCACCACTTGAACACCACCAGTTCTGACAAAATTCAGTCAATGCCAAAATGTAGTTTTACTTGGAACAGCTCCTTTAATACCTTTAACAACATCTGCCTATCTCAGATTCTTGGGAAGGACTTGATATGTGGATGAAAATGCCAAATCCAGTTTAAACATCTAGCTGACTTTGCAACCAACCATAATAATAATAATAATAATGGTTAAGTGACTATAACCCTTTCTTTCAACAATTTGCAATTTTATATCAGCAGAGTGGAAGGTGGATGAAATGCAGAACCTATTTTTTCCTTTTTAGTAGATATTTTTGAGTAAATCAGCATTACTACCTCTAAAATGCTTTGTTTGTTTGGGAACATAATTTAGCAGAATATCCATGGTCTACTTTATTTATAATATCTAAAAAGCAACAGCTAGGTATCTATTTGGAGGCCCCAAAGGCCTGCAAGTCTAAATCTCCCATCAAGGACCAGAGGAATATCCAATTAAAAAGCAAAATAAATAAATAAATCTAAAATCTTACCTGGCTTTACAGCAATTCTCCTCTTAGTCCTTGCTTGGTTTAGCTAAAAGTTTCTCATATCTTTATTGTCAAGACAAGTGTTTTATTTTCATTTCATCATACAGCGAATGATTCTTAAAGCAATTAGCTATTAGAATATTGTTAGACAAATGTACAATGTTGAAAAAGTTTTTTTCTCATACGATGTAACAAGGTTCCCAATTAACAAGCTTGCAAACTACTGTGGCAAAACATTTCTATTTCATCTGATATTTTATTTTATGGTCTCAATTTTCATTGGTTGAGTAGTTTCTGATGTTATTGCTGGGTGCTATTGTGTAATGTGAACTTTTTAAAGCTTTAAATATGATATTTATTACACATTTTAAGCAATATTGCAATTAAATGAACTATTGCCAGATTGTTAACTATATTGTTGGCAGGGGGGGGGGGGTTGCAACAAAGATAGTGAGTTATGAAGACTTAAAACTTAACTAATTTAATAACACCATCAGGGATTTTAATAGAAATAGGTTATACACAACGTGACTGTGGATGGAACAGTTTTCTTAACCATTTTTACCAGCTTTCAAAGTTTGAAGAAATTTCCACACTTTGATGTTCCTCTTCACTATTTCCAGGTCAAAAGTGGCATGATGGAAAAATCTTATTATTTTACTGGAAAATACAGTCATTAGCATAATGTGCTTAAAGCCAAATATTTGACAAGGGAGACTTAAAGTGTCAGAAAAACCTATTTAAAAATATATAACAAAAGAAAAAAATGTAATAAATGTTCCATATGTCTTCAAGAGTTATCAAAATATGTTAATGGGTATACATTTATTGTCTTTTTATTCAAACACAACAAATATTAATCCAATCATGTAAATTCATATTTTAAAAATACTTCCTAAAATGCTACCTTCGCCATATGTTAATATTCAATTAATGAACCTAACTAAATGTTAGCCTCACTAGGTAGACCATACCAGGAAAGGAACTTCACAGGAAGTCTAAAGCTACTTTTATTGAGATTGGCTAACAAAATCCTGCAAGTCTGATTGTGGAGTATATTCTTCTTTCTATACACTGAATTCAATGAATTAAGGAGGCATCTGCCTGAATTGCTTCTGAATGTTGTATCCTTGCTCTGGACATAAAGCATGTTTCAGTTCCTTGTGTCTATTTCTGTTAAGGTCATCTTCCTTATGTTCTATGCTAACTAACTAACCTTGAGTGATTAAAAAAAATAAAGCAATATACAGTACTTTAGTATACATATACTTAATCCAGTACATAATACTTGAGAGGTTGAATAAATAAATATATAAATGACCTATGTTCTTTTAAAGTCATGTATTAGGTGCCATTCAACCATTTTGATTTGGTTAAAAATTGATATGATTAAGCATAAAATTCCATATGTTTAGTGTGGTTATATAGCCTGTGAGTCGTGATATATTCTTCAACGTATTTCAAATTTCATACTGTATATAAAGTGGAATTCAGATAAACTCAATGGTTATAATAGAGCCATGTCTATAATGGGCACCTAAATACAAATACAAGCCATGGCATAAAATGCATTTCAACAAATCACCAACAATATTCTACAATATAATACTGTATATGCTCTTATAGTGGTACGTAACCAGTATAACTTATACTAGTTACCTACTAACCTCTCTGCATATATTAGTTGGGAAACTCATGTTGATCAATTATGTGCCTCTCTAATTCAGTGCTTCCCAAATCTCAATAAATTATCAAAAAAATGGGTAAAAAAGTTTTTTTGGGGTGAATACCGATACACAAACCTGTTACGCAATCACAGCAGGGATTTTTAAATAAGGACTTTCTGATAAACAGTTTTGGGAAATGAAGGAAAAAAATTGGGAAGCACTGCTATAATTTGTTGTGCTATAACTGAAGAATATATTATAGGGACAATTGTATTCAAGGTTTGATTCAGTAAACCTAAGTAACTGTTGTACTCTGTGTTGACTTCTAGGGTGACAATGTGTACCAGAGACAAAATTTCAGAGAGGGAAAGAAGATGTGACTCCTGGGTAAATCCATAGTATAAAATAGATAAAAACTCACGATCACCAGGAGAGTAAAAAAGTTTAAAACTTTAATTTAAAACCCTAAAAAGTTTAAAACTTTAATTTAAAACCAAGCTTTCGCTGGGAGCTCCCAGCATCACCAGGGTTAGCAAGCCAGTCTATGGGTGTGCCTTAAGTAAGGTTGTTTGACATCTGCGCCCGGCTCC
>NW_015387762.1:233906-236588 GCF_001527695.2 Protobothrops mucrosquamatus | reverse complement strand
AGTGATTTTCTATTGGCACCCGCAGCATGCCACCTCTCGGGGTTCCAAACCCCATCCTCAAGGTGGGCCCTTGAGATCTTAATGGGCCAGGCCCGCGCGAGGGGTGAATCGCGCAGGGCCAATAGGACCGTCCTCGGATAAATTGCTCAAATCATAAGTCCGGTTGTGGAAGATCAAAAAGAAAAAGGGGGGGGGAAGGATTCTCCGTCTCGGTCGTGCCAAGTTCTTCATTGGCTGGAACGGGGCCAAAGCCCGGATCCTCCAGGCCATCCTCCGCCGACCAGAGACGAGGCCAGGGCCGCGTCTCCTGTGTCCTCCGGTCGTCCCCAAAGCCTCCAATGGCCGAAGACAGGTCACCATCTAGGTCTTCTGGGCCATACCAGGCCCTCCACTGAAGAGCCGGGGCTGAAGGAGGACAGGGCTGGAGCTGGGGCTTCCGCCGCTTAGATGAAACCGGGCCAGTACCAGGCCGCCCAACTAACGCTAGGCCGCCCGACCAGCCAGGCAGGCCAGCACCAGGGTCCAAGAGCCGAGTAATGGGGGCGAAATCTGGTCTCCACCGCCAGGCCGCCAGAGTACTTCCAGGCCGCCCTTCTAAGCCACGAAAACAGGCCGAAGGTAAGCCGAACGCCAGGCCGTCCGGCCCACCGGAACAGGCCCGCGCCCGGCCGGGGAGCCGAATAATATAGTCCGGACCAGGCCTCCACCACCATATATATGAGAATTAATTATACTAAAAATCCGACTCTTGGGTGTAGTCATAATAAAAAACGAATAAAAGCCAAGCACCAAGAGGAATAAAATTTTAAAAAATTTTAATGAGCCAAGCTTTCATCAGAACCATCTGACATCATCAGGGCGTTAAAACAGCAGTCTGGAAGAAACCCTTATATAGTGTTGATCGCCTGCATCCGGCTCCTGCTACGTGTTAATGGACCCAGCTGTTCCTGTCGTTTTACGGGCAAGGTGCCTACTCCAGTGCAAGAGGTCCCTTTAAGTGTTTTACGCCTTCTATCGCAGATATTCTCTACCCCCTCCCTCCAGGTGGGGGGAACCCTTTCTATCCTCCCTGTCCGGAATGCACAAGTTCCTTTCCTCTCCCTTTCCCTTATCTCACCGCTCAGATGTAATGTTTCTATCCCCCCCACGGGGGTNGTCCCATTTGAAGGTGGGGAAGGGAAGGAACTGATGTGGACACATGCCAACGTACAGCACAGCTGCCGCCATGAGGATCGTTCGCCTCTACCCCCCGCTACCTTCGTTGGCCCCGCACCTCTGAGTATCCCCATGGCACCGTCGGATGAATCGGGATTGTTTGTACATCCCCCGGGGTTTGCCCTAGGAGCGGTCACTTGCTCCCGGACGAGGATTCAACAGAAAGAAGCAACGGCATGGAATAGTGACTTGAATCGGTTAGCACATTCTCTGCAATCCCCAGAACCCCCAGCGCGTTTGGAGGCATGGGGAGGGAGGGACGAACAGCTCCGAGGCGTTGCAGGGACAACCACACGTTCCTGGACAACCGCCCTGCAAACGAACATGACATCTCCTGTGGGAAGAGGAGGGGAGGAGAGCGATGCTGCTCCGCTTTAGGAGCAGTCATGCGCTCGCGTGCAGCCACCTTGCGGACGTGTGCAGTGGCCTCGGCGGGGAGAGAAAGGGGGGAGACGGAGAGTATGGGAAATACGGAGGAGGCAGAGGGGGGGAAAGGCCGAATGGATAGAGAGTTGCGGCTGCAGGGCAAGGTGGAGGACAACGTAAGGGCAGGTATGTGCCCCCGGCTAGTTAATGGGGGTGAAGAAAGGGAGGCAGCATCGGTACCTGGGGGTCATGGCTGCGCGTCTGCCGGGTGTGGAAAGGGGGAAGGAGGAGGAGTACCGAGCGGTGCAGATCGAGGCAGGGCACGTCGTAAGACACCTGGAGGGGGGAGGGATGGTGATAGAATTAGCGTACGATGCGGACCCATTCCCAGTAGGGCAAAACGGAGGATTGGTATGGAAGCACAAGAAGGAAGAAGGAGAGAGGGCGAGGGGAATAGTGGTGGCAAGTTGTGCAAGGATAGGAACAGTGCAGGTAAATTAGTTAACAGAACAAAAACGGGGTCAGAACGGCGATTGGCTGACGGAGTCCCATGGTAGCGTCCATGGGCCGGGTGCAAAGGTGGTTTGATCATAAAAGTGTGCTCCCATTGACCTACATAGATCCCTGAAGATGACGGCAGTGAGCCGGTGAAAGCTTGGATCGTAATTTATTAAAACTTTTATAGTTTTTTACCTTTCCTGGTGTTCACTTTTGTTTATATTTTTACCATGAATGCACCCAGGAATCAGTCATCTGTTTTTAGGATTGTTTTTAAGATATATATATATATATATATATATATATATAGATAGATAGATAGATAGATAGATAGATAGATAGATAGATAGATAGATAGATAGATAGATAGATGTAGATGTAGATGTAGATGTAGATGTAGATGTAGATATAGATAAATATAGATATATAGATATAGATATAGATATAGATATAGATATAGATATAGATATAGATATAGATATAGATATATGTAGGTCTTTAGTTATTCGGGTTTTCTCCCGCATAGAATTAGAAGTGTCTTGGCGACGTTTCGACGAAGTCACATTCGTCATCTTCAGGCTGGAGTCTTCAGCTTCCTGCTTC
>NW_015387762.1:228752-230394 GCF_001527695.2 Protobothrops mucrosquamatus | reverse complement strand
GCTGCACCCTCCCCCTACTTGTGCAACCTGGGATAAAGGGTGTTTCCATCCCATAAGCCAGTTATATCCTCCACCGTTCTCCAATTCGGGAGTAGTTGCAGGGTCACTCCTGCGGGAAAAAGCATCTCCGGTGGAGGAGTGTGCTCATGAAGGGAGGACTGACTCTGGGACTGAAAGTAGGAGCAGGAGCCGAACCATCGGTAGCAAGGAGAGTAAAATCCTCATTGACCGACCACGCCCAATGACTAGGGCTTGGTGCCGGATGCAGAGTAATGGCCAGCTATAAGGGAGCTTCTCCCGCCCTGTATGAACTACACCCTGAGGAAGTTGGCAGTTTGCCAACAAAAGCTAGGTTTTTAATTCTTGTAGATTTCTAAGGAACAATTTTATAGGTTTTAGCCATAAGCATTGGTTGTTCAGAAAGTTATTGTCTCAGGTAATCTAGAATCAAGCATGGCAAAGAAGTATACTAAATGTGCCAAATGCCAAAGTCAATTTCAGATTCAAAAATTCCACTGATATTGTCAGAGGTGTCTTCTATTACAAATTACTAGTACTACGGATATTAATATATATCTTTTATATATACTTTTGCAATTTCTTCTCCATTAAGATATACTATCAGAGATAAAGAAAGGATAATAACAGTATTACTTTCATCACCTTTCATCATAGAAACACTGATCAAAACATTGAGAAAATACAGTATTACTTTTGTTATTTTTTTTATTTTGTATGTCTTTTCAAATTCCTTAAAACATCTTATACAGCTGTATATTAGAAGGATTTCCTTTGTGCTCTATCTTTAGTTAAGCTATATGATTTATTTTTATAAAAATTTGAAAGGAAGAAGAAATTTAGTTCAGTGAGTTGAATAATTTTGTCACTTAAAAATGTTCCGAGTCATATAAAAATGGAAAAATCAGTCCCCTCACTACACCAAAATATTTGGTTTCTTGTCACTATTATCACTATCAGTATTTTAGGAAGCTTTTAGGAACCAAATAGACATTTCCAAACCTCACTTTTCATAACTCAGACCTTCAGCACCAATAACTTTGAAATGACCAGAATATCATGCTATCTAATCAATGCATCCAACCAATATCCTATCCTGTATTCTTGCATCAACCACTCAAGAATTCAGAAAAAGATCAAGGACAACTAGAAAGTAATTAATTTCACAATAGCCTTAGTGAAGATCTGGATTCTTCCTATAGGGAAGAAAACCTAAGAACTGAAAAGTGAGAAGAAACAAAAGCATTAGCCAATGAGAAATTGACCTATCCTCTCCATCCCTACAAGCTTCACAAGGCTTTCAGGTTTCTAGTACAAAACTAGGTCAAGCTGATTCCTGGTAGTTGTAGTTGAGCTGGAAATGGATCGGATCACTTGCCCAATGGTGCTGATTGCATGGGAATAAATGAGTTTGGAGCCAATATAGTGACGTTGAGAGAGGTCTGAGAGCTGGAGAAAGTCAGCAATTCATTACTACCTCTGTCTTTAGAGGAAAACAAGCTTGTCCTACAGAATAATTTTTCTGTGTGCTTCAGAGCAGTGAGAGAAGAAATTACTGGGTGTTTTTTGAGAGCTCAGTACCATATCTCTAATCATCTGCTCAAAATATACCCCTCTCTAAATT
>NW_015387762.1:207179-227843 GCF_001527695.2 Protobothrops mucrosquamatus | reverse complement strand
GTATTCAAAATTTGATTCTAGTATATGAACCTCCTGACTATTTCAAAGAGAAAATGGGAAAAACTTAATTTGGGAAGGAGATCTTCTTAGGAATCTCCTCTTGGACTAAATTTCGTGTGAGCTAATATTATTCTATGAAGTTATTCTGTGTCCCAAAATGTCTCAGCCTTCTGTGTTATAATGGGTTATAATGTATTGTATGTGATGTGGTGTAAGGTTCACCCTCAGATAACAATGAATGCAGTCAAAGTTTAGTTTTCTCAAGCATTCTCAAGATATAAAAGGAAACAATAACCAACAGAACATAGGACAGCTGCAGAGAGAGAGAAGGGACAATAGATATCACAAACCACTGTTACCATCTCCATGTCCATTAAACTTTAATAGTCCTGATTTACAATTAGTTAATTTCTCTGATTTCAACAGCAATAGCACTTAGATTTATATCCTGCTTCACAGCCCTCTCTAAGCAGTTTTCAGAGTTAGCATATTGCCCCCAACAATCTGGGTCCTCATTTTACCGACCATGGAAGGATGGAAGACTGAGTCAACCATGAGCCGGTGAGAATCGGTCCACTGCCACTTGGCAGAATTAGTATGCAATATTAAATTCTAACCACTGTGCCACCATGGCTCTTCAATGGGCTCTGATTATGAGGGTTATTTATTCCAGTCGGAAATGGAGTCACTAAATTTGAACTATCTAAGTTTTCATTAGAATTTCTTGATTTTTTTTAAAGAAATAAAGATTTATCATCAGTATCACAAAAGTCACATAACTTATTTGAATCAGACTTGCTCAACTGATAAAAAAACCCACTGTTTTTAATATTTAATGAATTCACCAGCTTTTAAAAGCTACTACTTGACCCAAAGTTTTTGATATATCCTAGGAAAGCATGCAGATGTCAGCAATAAAAGCATATGACATATCATATATTGGCTTGCCCAGATTACTATTAGGTGCCAAGCACTCTGTGAAATCCTTGTGTCTGTTTCATAACAGTGAAGAAATAAACACTGTCAAAATTTTGATGGCAGGAAAATAGGATTATGCAGCCTTTGGACTGCATGATCTTATAAAAGAGAACAAGGTCACCAAGGAAATATATTTTTGCAGAATTAGAGTTGGCGGGTTTTGTTTATTATATCTCTTTCTTTATAGCTACCTACCTGGCTGATCTGTCCTATGAATTTCTTGTCATCCTGTTTTACTACCCCTTCCTAGATTATTTTATGTAATATGTCCCATATGTCTCCTTAAACTTAAAGAAGCTAATGCAATTTTTAAAAAGTTGGAAAAAATATAAACTACAGATATAACAATAATGGTAACATCACTGAGCAACTAAAAATTCAGTAGAACCACTTTTTAAATGCTCACAGACCAAACACAACTTCAGAAAGTCAGCTTCAGAAGTGCCACTCTTGGGTATCTTAATAGCTAGACAGATTTGCAAAAAGAGAGGTGATATTTTAGAAAGTCAGGCCATAAGCCATTTAAGGCTTTATATATCAGCAGCAACAGCATCATAGCTTTAATGCACCTTGACATCCAATGATCTTATTTGGTCTGTTTGCTATATATGCTTTGAGAGTTATGTCTATGTTAATTGGGAGAGATTTTTTTTTAAAAAAGAAGAAAATGAAAGGATTCACACTTATATACACATTCTGAAATCTGAAAACCTGCCATTTTCACCATTCTAATGAAGAAAAAAGATTTTTGCAAGCTTATTTTGGTTTGGTATGGAGGAAATGGCAGCAGTAAATTTTTTTATTAAAAAAAGGATTAGGAGATGATTTAAGAACTTCTCAGATCTAAGAAGGTCTTTCTTCTTTCTGAAGAACTAAGCATTGATGCAAAAAGAAAGCTTGAAGGAAATTGAACTAAAATCATTGTTTTCATCAGGTGATAGATATGTAGGAAGCACTATAGTTTGGCAACACATTAATCCCAACATAATAAACTGGACCAAAACCCTGAAGAAAGAACTAAGGGTATCCCTGATAACAATTCAGAGGAATTTAAAGCATAAATCTAGAAGGGGGATTGTTTTCTGTGTATGTTTGTGTGTGTGTGTGTGTGTGTGTGTGTGTGTGTGTGTGTGTGTGTGTTTCATTTATGGTGGCTTAAAGTCAGACTCCTAGCAGCTAGGAGGACAAGTTCATGCAGTTTTCCTAATGTTAGGGAAAATGGGTTGTCATAGCCTTTTTCCTTGGGCTAACAAAGAGGAACTGGCTCAAAATCACATACCTGGCTTCTCTATTTAAGACAGGACTACAACTCAGGTTTCACTGCTCCTAATCCAGCATCTTAAGCATTAGACCAGCGGTTCTCAACCTATGGGTCGCGACCCCATTTGGGGTCGATCGACCATTTCACGGGGGTCGCCAAGCAAGGCTGTCCGCCATTTTTTTCCCTTTTCCGGCGGGTGCCTTACCTCCCTTGAGCTGGGCCAGCTGGTGGTCGGCCTGCTCAGTCTCTGCCACTTGCCAGCTACGCCTTGGCCGGCGCAGGGGGCGGAACCACGCATGCACGGCGCTCCCAGGCAGGGAAAGTCCTCGACTTACGACCAGTTGGGTAGTCCTCGACTTACGACCGGTTTAGTCCTCGACTTACGACCGATTGGGGGTCGCGGCATTAAAAAGGTTGAGAACCACTGCATTAGACCAAATTAGTTCTTGGTTATTGAGTTAAATGGAGGGAAACTGACTTTGAGGTAGAATTTGATGAAAAATTTCTTTGAATGTTGGAGAAAGTAATTAACAGGAATTAATACATGTCCAGACAATCTTCTTTCACACAGACACAGACACACACACACATACAGAGACTTCTGATCACAGCTTTATGTGTTTTGTTTTCCTAGCAGTAAAATTATTTTTGAATCTTCTCAATCATGTCTGATTGTCCTATTCTTTATCTCTAATAAATCTCTATTTATAATGAAAAGGAAATTCTTGAGACAGGGAATGGAAAACAGTATTTGAAAAATAGGTATTTATTTTAAACATACGTATATCTCACTTAATATAGTGGCAGTAGCAGAGAAAAAGATGGTGGCATATAGCAATATTCCCTTTCTGAAGTGCCTCAGCCAATATAGTTTGTACAAAGGTTACTGAACTGGCCTGCAAGAAAAATAACATTTGGAGGGACTGGAGATGTGATATTGTAAATTTGGCATTTGAAACTCCCCTGTGGCTCCATGATATGTGTACAGCCTGTTATAATAAAGATAACATAACTGTACCCACACCAGGAAAAAAAAGAATATTCTGTAAAAACTTATCTTTTTTTGTTTGTTGTTGATTGGAAAAAGAATTATATTATTTTTTAAGATTGCTTGCATTAGCAGCTGTAGTCAAAAATGTATTATTTGACTTCACAAATAGGCAATTCAAACTTTTTCATTTAAAGCATGCTGATATGAATTCTGCCAATAATATGTATACTTTTTCGAGTAGCATTATTGTAGTTTAAATTTGGTAGGGAAATATGAACAGGGCAAATGGCATTCTTTCATTTTCTTTTTTAAAAAAGAGCAAATGACATTCTTTTGTTTCAAAAAATAAAAGAAGTCATCTCAACTCATGAGTGACACTTGTTCCACGCTGCACAGATTCTCATGGAATCCATGAAAAACTTGTGATGTGAAGATGAGGCTGCTTACTCCTGGGGAATAAGCCCCTGAAGAGGGTTTTTTTTGTAGCTATTTGTCAGATCAAGAAATGGAGGAATAGTGCTTTACAAAAACTTGCAGAAAATGCTGCAAAATGCTCACACAGCACTGAAGGAATAACCTTTGATACCAGTCGCTTCCATGTCTGAGGTCAAAGGAAAGGGCAGGAGAGAATCAGAGTATAATGGCCATGCACTGGTTATCTAGCAGAGTTAGATGAATGAGCCTGGAGTGGCCTTATAAAAAAGAAAAGGTTTGGAGGAGAGAAATACTTAATACTTCTTGCTCAGCTGCTCTAAAAATTTAACATTAGAAATTTGTCTTCTTTCTTCTACATTCAGCAATTGAATTCAGCCTCTGTGATTTGCATTTGTAACTTTTAGCAGATGAGGATGGGGAATGTGGCTGAGGAAAGCCAATGGCAATATTTTCAATATTTTTATAACATTTCAGCCTGATGGACAATGGATTTATACAGCAAGAACAATAATTTCAAATAAACTGTTACGAGAGAAAAAAAATACTTGAGTGCAGTCAGATATTTGACAATAATAGGACTCATCTTAGTCAGAAAGCTTGTATTGATGAAATCATTTTTTTAAAAAGCTTCATATTATTATTCTTGTGCATATTTTGAAAACATACATATTGTTGAGATAATATTAAGAGCAAGTGCTGAAAGTTGTGTTGGAAATCTTGAGTACTACTAGCTCTAGAGGGCAGTGAATAAAAGAAAATAGTAAGCCAGAACCCAATGCAGTCAGAACAGACATAATGCAGTATTAATAGGAGTGTACTCTGTTACAAACAGAGAAGTCTAATTTCTCATGAAAATAGGTTTTAATTTTGGCTCTCATCCTCTAATCATTACAGCTTTATATCAATACAATGACATATATTGATTGCAACATTCACCAAAATCGGTGCTGTTCCTGTGTTCCCTGTTTTGTAACACTAATGTCTAAATTTCAGGTCTATGCTCACTTGGTCAAGGATCTCCTCTTGTATCTCTTTAAAGAGATGATAATGAGTAGTCATCTTAAAATTGAACCTATTTGAGATCCTACCGTACTTATATTGAGACCCTTCAATAATAAACTGAATTGTAATTTATAGTGAGATGTGCTTCCAAATGCCGTTATCGTATCATCATCAGCCATTCAGTCGGCCACTCTATGGACCCTCGGCCACTCTATGGATCAGCACTCTCCATTCTCCTTCAGATCTACCATAGTCATCTCAGTGTAATCTTTTATAGGTATCCAGCCTACTACTAGGGTGCCCCCTTCTCCTTTTTCTGCTGATCACTCCCAGCATGATTGACTTTTAGAGTGAGTCAGCTCTCATGATCTGACCAAAGTATGACAACCTCTGTTTGGCAATCTTGGCTTCAAGTGATTTTTTTTGGTGAGGTTCAACTTTTTTGTTTATTATTTTTGCAGTCCATGGGATGCATAATAGTTGCCTTCTCCACCACATAGTTCAAAAATGTCCACCCTTCTCCTATCTGTCTTTTTAAAGCTCCAGGTTTTGCAGCCATAAGTAGCAGTTGAAAAAATTACATTCCAAATGCATTTGTTGCCAAGGCAAGGAGATAGATAAAAACATATGAGAACAAAAAGATAGATCTTTTACAGAAATCACAAGACATATTTCTACTTGTACTTCAAAGGAAGTGTCACACAAAGTAGGCAGCAACTGGTTCTGGTGATGGTTTCTCATGACTGCCAATTAACCATGTGATAGTGGGATCACCAACAGATGCAAATACAAATGCAGTGTAGAACAGACACAGTGGCATAACACATTGATGACATGGAGAGGATGTGCATATTCAGTACCATGGCCCAGCATAATCTAATCTCTCACTAATCATACAGAAATCTCAGGAAGAAGCCCAGGAAGAGTAAAAACAAAATAAAATTAGTCTAAATAAATTGAGCCACACTAATAAGAGATATTGTTATCAAAAATATTATGTTTTCCACAATGAACTACCAAACTGACTGATGTTTCATAGAATTTTTTTCCGTTAAGAAAAACAGTAAAAAAATAATATGCCATTAATAGAATCTATGCATTTGTCAAATTTATTCTGTAAGAAACATAACAAGCCTACTCATGTAACAATGTAAAAGCTGTGCCAGGTGCCTCAGAAAAAAGACATTGAAGGAAAAGAGTTGCTTTCTAGATATTTCTTTCTGTTGAAAAAGACACTGCATGTGCTACACAACTTAACCTCCAAACCTTATACTATTTTGCTGCTAGTTGTGCTATGGTACAACCAATGGTGGGATTCAAATATGTGAACAATCGGTTCTCTGTGTGGATGCCGCTTCTGGAAGTCCATTCTGGGCCTGGGCAACAAAAAATTAGCTACCGGTTCTGCCAAACTGGTGCAAACTGGTTGAATCCCACCACTGGGTACAACTTTTTTCTCCACAGTCAGTATGGGAAAAATGTGTAGTTTGCATATAATGTTGTCTTAGAATGGTGAGATTTTCAGTGCATGCAGGAAAAAACTTTAAAACTGATTGCTATATTCTAGCTACAGCTCCTTTTCCTTAAATGTTTCTATCTACCAGGCCCTAGGTCCTAGGAAGTGTAGCATGGCAGACTTTGCCCAGTGGGACAATCTTTCTCTTGAGATTCAGCAGTTGAAAGCTCCAACCCTCTTAATCTTTTTAGAAAATTGTAAAGAGCTTCTTCCTTCCCCAAGTGCTGGAATAGGGTGGCTATGGAGCCTGAAGAGGCTGGTGTTGGCTGCATCAGCGGACATTGCTTGCACTAGGTTTTTGTTTGTTTGTTTGCTTGTTTGTTTGTTCATTTTTATTGCTTTTTGCTTGTATTGTTCTATGACATTTTGATTTTATAAAACTGTTGAGAGCCAATCAGAATTGAGTTTCTGAAGATGGGCAGACATGTTTAAGTTTTATAAACAAATAAACAAACAAACAAACAGCATGCTTAGGTAACTACTTCCAGATCGGGCTGGGCTTATAGAAGCTGTGTCATTTTGAAATTTTGTGGTCTATTGGTTTCCTATGCACTTTGGAGATCAAAGTTTTAAAGTCCATTCCAAACTCCACATCTCCATAATCCAATGAACACAGCAGGAAGAGGAAAAACAAAACTAAACAAAAAAATACTAGTCCTGGAGAGAAAGAGGGGAGAAGGCACGCCAGCACCAGTCTAAAATGGCCAGACAGGGAAAACAGATTCCACTATTTATAAGTCGCTTGGCTCCTACTGCTGGTTCCTTCTGGAAAAGGAGGAAAGCACTGGTTTGACAACAGTAAAAATGTTTATCTCGAAGTTGGTTTAGGGCATTTTGTCCCATTCTTAAAACTGGGGAAAAACCAACAGACTGTCCCTTTTTATCTGTATTTTTAGTCCAAGAAAATAAAACTATCACACTCACTTTCTAACTACCAACTGTGATTTTTGTCAGGATGCTGATTGACATTGTCTTTTTAATATTCAGCCTTATCCCAGATATTTCTTTCAATGCCTATTTTCATAATGAACTATTCCAAATTTTCCTTTCATTCAGCTGAGAAATTGTATCACTGTATATATGGAATTGTTTGGGTTTCAGCTTCTAATTTTTATTCCAGCTGTCATCTGTTCGAAATCTGCAATATATATATTACACAGTATGTACTTTTTATCCTGCTAGTTTTATATTTAAATATATATACTTGATTTTAGGCAGTGGTTGCTGGGTTTTTTGTCTATGTATTTTAATTCTTATTAACATAATAACATTTGGAGGGCCAACACTGTTTTGATTTTTAGTTTTGATTATCTGATAAAAAAACAAATGTACCTAAACTGTTTAGAATTACTCCACTCCCAAGAAAATGCTGTTGTTTCATTGCCATTAGAGACATTCTGTAAGAAATTATGAAAAGGACTAATTAGATTAACAGAAAGTGAAATAACCTTTTTGCAAGGATTAGACAAGTTCTTCTCAAATATTTTAAAAAACTAATATACCTTCTACAGTGCTCTAAAAATATAGCTTATAATTCAACTTTTAAATTTACTATATACAAACATTATTTAATCAGTAATTAAAACTTCATATTTTAATTTTAATATTATATGTAGAAAATATAAGAAATTGTTGGAACAACTGAGCAAGTCAATAGAAAAGGAAAGAAACTATTTGCTGTTGACTTAAATCTCATGGGGAAAGAGGGGGAAATGTCACAATTTATACTTTGGAAAAATGTAAACGTACACAGATTCTTCAGGTAAGTAAACGTAATTTATCAAAGGTTCTGTTCCAAACTTGAGATTACAGTGTTTGCGGAGCCCTTATCAAATCTTTTTTTAAATATTATTGATGAAGTTCTGTCTGAGCAATCATGGTTCTTAAATTATGTGTTTTAAATATTGTAAGTTGCCCAGAGCCTTTTGGACACTTTCAAAATCAAATTACTTACACACCTTACTTCACTTCCAATGTCAACAGATTAAAGTGTTTCAACAGAAACCAATAAACAGTTTCCCATTGTGGCCTTATTTATGAGTTTTGAATACTTATATAAGCAAACGTTCAAAATCAGCAGGCCCCATCCTTATAGGACTCAAATCCTCATAACTCAAAGTAGGATCTGACAGTTTAAATGTAGTGGCTTCTAAAGTTACGCACAGTTCAATCTTTTCCTCTAATGATTATAAAAGCTCTTCTTAATGTATCTCAAAGATTACTAGAAATCATTTTTTTAAAAAATAAATAAAACTACTGCATGGAATGAGGTAAAAAATACTTTATAATCCAGATCTAAGCAGGAACGTAAAATCGTCTGCTTCTGAGAGTGAGTGATCTAGGCTCTGTCATCTCCCTACCACTCTCAGAGATTTTTCTTACTTCATAGATATTGTGCTACAGCAAGATGAATAGCTTATGCAGAATATTACAAATGAATGAAATATCCTGATTTATTATACGAAGAAGTGAGGAAGAGAACCGTGTAGGATTGAAACTTGCCATTCATCTAAGCTACAGAAACACACACACACACACCCCACACAATATGATACTAGCCTCCCCTATTCTGAATTTAACTCTGTATAAATCTACTGTAGGAGCTTCTCTGTTTAATTATGAGGCACAAAACTGGGCTGTATTTCACAAAAAGAATTTGATCACAAAGCATATGTCCATCTTACTTTTACTATTCAATAAAAAAATGAAGAAATTGTTTTCAAATTCCAAAACTACAAATTTGTTTCCTTCTCAGTAATTTTACACGGTAACAATTAACTCCACAACTAATGCAACATTTAAAGACAAAACTGAACAAAGAAGTAGCAAAATCTCTTAAATCAATACTTTTGAGTGAAAATGCAATTGTTTATGTGCAGAACCTTACTAATTGTAGGCTTCCCAATGACATACTATATATATTTATTTTCATTTTATTTCTCTCCTTACCCCATTTTAAAATCATATTTATATATTGTTCTCTTATTAATACAAAAATCAATTTTAAATAAGAGAATCTTTATAGAATTTTTAAAAGTGCTTCATGATATTTAATTTAATTTTCTTTAGAAATTAGAAATACTCAAAGCTAAAAGCTTAGAAACACCTAAATAAATATCCTTTGTATTTGCTCCTTTTCTTCCACATTATGATGCACAATGAAAGCTTCTATGAAAAGTAGATATGATTCTATCAGTAATCTTTTGTTACTTTTTTAAAAATTGCCAATTGTGTAGTTATATACAATTCTTCATTAGGGTTTTTTTTAAGGGTATGCAGCTTTTTTAGAAGTCAATATCAATTATAGAGATTGATTTAAANGATTTAAATCCCTCTACTGATTCTTAATCTTCTTTCTTGCATGCCTCAAAAGCTTTGAATTTAGCATTTCCAAAAAGGAGTCTTACTCACTAAATGAAACATTACCTTTGAAATTCTTTGAAACTATCTACATAAGCACTGCACACATAAGATATCAGGGACTATATTTGAAAAGTTAACAAAAGGTTTATTGGAAATTTGTGTTTGTACAAGAGGCTGGATAAAGTAAAGAGTACAAACAAACTATATTGCTTTATAAATATTCTGAATAAATCTAAGCAAAATCTAATAAATGTGCAAAATTAAGGTGACCAACTTTTTTACAATAAAAAGGAGGACACAAATAAATTGAAGAAAAAATATCGTAAATAAAAGAAACATTTCATTCGTTGCAACAATAATACAGAATACACTATAATATGATAAATGCATAATAAAAACATTTGTAACAATAACATTTTATATTGTAATTATGCTTACATGCTTATTAATTATTTAAATGAGTACTTTTCCATTGAATGAATATTTTTTGTCAATGTATCATTTTCTAACAATATATTGGAAATATCTGAACAAGAAATATCCTTCATACTGAATTTTATTAATTTATTAATTTTTCAGAATTTAAAAATACATTCAGTCTTCTAATTTCTTCAAAGAGACAATTGTCGTCTATTTTAATGTCTGGCATTTCTTTAGATAAAAACTCAACACAAGATTCAATATTTGTCCAATATACTTGCGATGAAGTCAAAAAACACCATTGAAACTGTTATTTCCTGTGATGTTTGTTTCAGACCATTCTCCGATATATTGAAAACATGTTTGGTAAAAATTCTGCACTTTTTTGATAAACTTTTCCATTATGCCCAGATTTGATTCCTCTAAGTCTGACAATTTTCTTTTTATAACTAAAGGAAGAAATTTTTCTTCAAATCGAGTTTTATATTGAAGGATAAAGTCATTCAAAATAAGACTAACTTCTGTAGCTGAAATGTGTTCACCTTCAATCTTTTGAATCGTTTTGTGAAAAATAGATGCTTGATTATGTACAAAATACATTAATATCTCAGATATTTCATTATTGAAAAATGATTCCAGGATTTTAGGACATTTGTCTAAACTTAAAAAATATGAACGGAGAGGCTCAAATAATTGTAGAACACGCTCTATAGCAGGTGTTAGAGCAAGCCATCTAACTTTTGAATATCCTAAAAGTTTTTTGTATTGAACATTCGCTTCTTCACAAAATTGTTTTAAAGTAGCCATACGAATGGTAAAACGACTAAAATACAAATAAATTGTAGTTATTATTACTTCTACATCAATTGGCATGGCACATGATGCCGTGTTGATTGCATTTGACAAAATATGTGCATTACAACTTATTCCTAGTATTTATTTTTGGAGTAAATCTTGTAATTTTACATACACATTATTCACCCCTTTGCGTCTTCGCCCACCAAAATTTGTGTTTGTATTATCAGCTGTGAATGCAACAACTTTGGATTTCAAATTGTTTTCATTTATTACTCTGTATAGATGGTTTGACAAAATTTCAGCAGTTTCGCCCTCAATGGATTCTAAATTTAAAATTTTTACTTAAATGCCCTTGGTAACATTAAAATATCTTACTAGTATTGGATACAATTTAGTTTCATTATGATTGGATGCATCAGATAAAACCATTACAAATGCTGCAGTTTCCAAGTCTTCTGTAAGTATTTTGTCACAGTAATTTTTAAATACTGATTTAGTAATAGCCTTGCATTTTGTCTTGGCACATGAAAATTTAGCATCGTGAAACTTTTTCAATAATTTAGTTGTACAATCCATACTACGAAAACTTTGATTGTGAATTATGGTATGGTATGGAATGCAAATGTTCCCTCCATTGCAGCTGTTTTTCATCTTCAGAATACTTTGAAGTTTTAAAAAAACTTGTTACTTTACAACTGGAAGCAGATGCATCTGATGATTGCTTATGTTTCTTGGTGGTCAAGTGTTTTGTAATAGCTGCTCTGCCCCCAACTGCAATACAAAATTCTCCGCTGCAAATATTGCAGAAAACAATGTTATCCTTCTTTGATGTGATAAATGGAAATTCCTTATTCAATTTATCGTTGAAATGGCATTTCCTCTTTTTTGATTTTTCCATCCCTAAATGGAAGTTAGTCTCCTCCAGGTATCTTCGGGACTAACTAGGAGATGGTGTAGTTGGGTAGCAGGGAGGGGTGCAAAGTTCCTGCCAATTCGCCTTTGCTGTAGACAACTTGCATATGCAAAGTTTGCCAGCCGGGTGTTTTGGCGTCCTCAGCAGCAATTCCTATTGGCTTTCGAAAGCCAATAGGGGGAGTAGCACAACTCATGCAAAAGTTGAAAAAAAACATCAAAAAAGGTGCCAGAACGCCGTTCTATGAGAAAAAAAAGCCTTGCAGATTAGTGTTCAAATATCGAAAAGGAGGACATGTAGGAGGACACTTCTCGAGGGAGGACAGAACTTACAAAAGGAGGACTGTCCTCCATAAAGGAGGATGGTTGGTCACCTTAGCAAAATGGTACTTCATTTCTAAAACCCTTTTTCAAGCTGAAGGAGTAGATCAGGTCAGTGATTTAGGAGAATGAAAAGCAACCACAGGAACTGCTGAAGTCTACTGTTTCCTTTGTACATGCAAGAAACTCAAGGTAAAAAGCAAACTTCCCTGTTTCTAACCAATTGTTTCTAACAAATTGGGTATTTAGAGGTGATAATTAGTCCAGGCACCAATCTGAAACTCCAGTTCAACTATTGGCATGTTTTTTCAACAAAGCAGAGATTAAATTGGGTTGTAACTATAAATTTGATTCCACAGAGTGGCTTCAGAAAAAGGTGTGGAAGAAAGGCTATAGTCAACAGATCATATTAGAATAAAGTGCAAGAATTCTCAGCCTTCTTCATCGCATTCTTATTTTGGACAATTACCATGATTTTATATTAACATCCTTCCTTCCTTTTCAGATGACCTGCAATCAAGTAGTTTGGTATTTGCCACCACCACTAAACTCCAAGGAACATACTAAGAATTACTTGCGATAACAGCATTGACAGCAATAGGCCAAGATGACTTGGCACTTTCATGATTAATTTTATTGAAAAAGTTTTTTCAAACTTATTTGTATACTTACAAAAATGTATATTGCTTGAGTGAACGAATACATCTTAAGATGATGGTGAAACTTTACAAGACTCAGCTCTGCTTCAACAATGAGAATACAGAATATAACATTTAAATATATATTCAGAATGCTATTCCTTGAGTAATAATGCACAGTAAATATCTGGAAAATGTAGAGAGTAAGCCAGCATTATCCTTACTAATAAGCAGACACATAAAGGACAGATCTTATTATACATTCATGGAAAAAAAATAATTCCTGAGTTGTTCACATTCTAAAATAAATCAATTGTCCAAATCAGACTGACTGAGTCACTTGTTCCAAAGCAAATAATTATGTTGGGAACCACTACCCACCAAGTCTATAAATTTTCATCTTACTGTTTCTCCTTGAGTCCAATATGATGGCCAGTCATTGGGCTGGGGTTTCCATAATGACTTATACGATAGAGAAAAGTAGAGAAGGATCTAATGCATCCTCATTCTAAAGACCTTAATGACTTCCACCAAAAAGTTAATGCAGATTTGAAGAGGATAAAACGATACTCTGTAAAACACTACCGCTTAACTATCAAGAGGCTGGGTATGATCATCAAATGCAATCCTGTGTTCATAGCACTGCAGCTAGAAGAGGAGTAACTGTAAATCTGTGTTTATAACTCTCAGCCTGAACAACCTCTTCAGAATGAGTGAGGTCAGTGGTTTCAAAAGCTGCTGAAAGATCAAGGAGAATCAACACAGTGGCATTCACTGTCTCTCTTCTTTCAAATTAACGAGACTTTACAATATCACATTTTTCCATTCTTTCTCAGGAAAGGGATGGAAAGGAACATGCAGGGATGAGTCTGGAATGGAATGGAACCACATAAATTGTGCCTCTCAATTGCTTTTTTCTGACTATTTTAAGAAACTTCCCAAGACAGAAGAATTTATCTACCAGATGGTAGTTATTTCAAAAGAAATGTATTCAGAATTAAATATAACTGTACATACTTGTGATTTTAAATTATACTCCAAAAATTAGGTTCAGCTTATCTGCTGACCACAGGACATATTTTTTTAAAGCCTAAAATGACCTTAAAATTCTGCAGCTTCATAAATGTAGCAGTTTGCAGTTTCCCACCAGTTGCAGCAGTTAAAAATTTGAGAATTGACTTATTAGCAGCTAATGCATGTTTCATGATATTTTGGTTGAATTTTGAGACTGAGTTATCCGCCAATGAGCTTATGTATGTAAAAAATATTACATCATCCAAAATGGATATTTTAAAGTTATCCTTGCTGTTCTGTCATTGTTTTGGCGGAGGTTTAATTTATAATTTGTGTTCCTTTACTGAGAGCTAAGGTAGATAATACTTGACTCATTCTGGGAATGCATTTGAGGTGTCAAAAATATTCAAGCATGGGTGTGTTTTTTGAAAAAAGATTATTTATTCTGAAATATGATTTAAAAAATCTGAAAAGGCTAAAAGGAAGTAACATTTTAATCAAAAAGGAATATACCGGTAACTTGCAGGAAATTTAGCACATAATGTAGCAATATACTATGTAAACATTTTTAAAAGTCAGGGCAGAGATTTTGGTTTTCACCTGAATAGATGAAATTTTTAATATGAAATGCATTAAAAACAGTGCTTAGTTTTTAAGCGATGCTCTCTCTTTTTCCACTTCTATACCTGGCAGTAATGAAATTGGCACTAAAAATAGCTCATATTGTGAGGAATATCCATGGGCAATTTCAGATAGGTTTGGCAGGCTTTGTGCCAAAACTGAGGAAAAGCCATGATTACAGTACAGTAGTTTGCCGAAGATGGAGAGTAGAGAAAAGCCCATGAGATTAAGTAAGCATTTGGTTGTTTCTTCTCAACAACTTTGAAAGACCCTAAAGGCAAAAAGGGACAACTCTTTCCTAATCAATGGACACAATATTTTGGAAAGTGGTTGCAATGGATTGAGCAATTCTCCAAAATAGGTAGATTTTGTATTAGGCATGTGGATAGATATGGGTTGTTTTTTATTTTTTTGTTCTTTTTTGATATTATATTTTTCTTTTTTGTTATTATTATTTATGTTGGAAAGAAATTATGTAAAAAGGCTTAAACTATACATCAGCGCAACTATTTGATAACCGAGAAGAACTGGATTAAATTTCTTCATGGTGGTGGTGGTGATGTGGAATGGCAAATGAAGACTAAGATGAAAAATGGGCTAAATCAATCCAGGCACTGAGAGAAAAATGTTCATTTAAAAAAAAAATCCCCAATGCAGTCCTATGGAAGATGCAGCTAGACAATGGCTTAAATTGTTGCTTATTCCTCCATTCCAAGCTTCCTCCTCCCATTTTTCTTTCCTGATCATGTGACTCAGAATGGTGCCACGATTGAAGAACTGGGAAGAATTCCTGCAGTCAGCTCTGCAAGCTTTCTGTCTCTTGGAGACAGAATGTATGGATTGCATTACACTTATCTACATTCCATTGCCAAATGACAAAAACCAGTGCTATTCTTATTCATCAAGTACAGCTGCAGAAGGTTTTGGGAGCTGCAGAAAAGAAATTTGAAGACCTTATAAATACTGAAGGTCAACTCTAGCCCAAGTGCATCTCAACAGTGCTCAGAATCTGAGAAGACTCAAAGCGTTTAGTTGACTCACTAGTTCAGGTCATATTTTTATGCCACCTAGAGTCACTCAACAGTGAGATAGCTGGCATATACGTTTAATTAAAAATAAAAATAAATAAATAAAATTTAACGTTCAGTCACATTATTTTCTTCTCCCCAATACTATTTTTTAGAAGATATTATTTATCAAATGCGCTAATACAAATATTATTTCTAAGGATTTTGATACAAGGCCCCTCCATCATACCTAAGTTGCTGTGTTTGGGTAAATCAGTTTGATTTCACTGCAGTGATTACTTTGATTGAAATAACTGATATGCTTTACTATCAAAGTACAATTATTCAAAATTAATGAATTGATTAAAATTTATCAAAAATTCTAAGCACTATTAGAACAATTAATCAGTGGAACGACTTGCCTCCAGAAATTTTGGGCGCTCCAAAACTGGAGGTTTTTAAGAAGAGTTTGGACAACCATTTGTCTGAAATGATATAAGGTTTCCAACTTGAGTAGGGAGTTAGACTAGAAGACCTACAAGGTCCCTTCCAACTTTGTTATTCTGTTATAAGAAAGTTTATTCTGAGTTCAGATCATATCATATTATTTTATTATTTACCATTGTTTCTGAGATATAGAACAAACTCATTATACCTTTAGGCAGAGATACATGTTTAGCTTTGCTCAATGGAACCATATAAAACTTGGAAAATGAATATACTAAAAACAGCCAAAGGAAATAATATAAGAGCCACAAAACATAATCTGGAATGGGGATTACATTTCCTCATCTACAACAACCACAGCAAGAGGAAAGACCCTAGCTGTTATATTTTTGTTTTTATTTGGTCATGCTGGTAGAGCAGCAGCCTTACCAGTTTTTTTTTAAATGATATGTAACCACCAACTTTGACAGCTTTCACAAGGCTTTGTCAGAAAGTTAATGAGAATATTCATATTTAAGCATGCATATTTGGAGAAATGCTGACTTGAAACAATGCACTATTCTTGAAATTAATCTTTTATTCTCATTAACAACACTACTTGCTGTTTATCAAGAATAGACAGATAGCATCTATGCTGTCTCCCCCTTCCCTTAAATGAGATACCGCAATTTAACTGAAGGGATGGTAACAAGACTTGCTTTTCCATTATCTTCCTTTTAAAGGAAAATGGTCAAAACAGATTTCTAATCTGATACTGTTCTCTGTTGATGTAAATTCACAAAACCTCAGAGTATTTAATGGTATCAGTAGTTCACTCTCTGTTACACAAAATCAATATCGCTATCTTGATAGCATATAACACTGCAAAAAATTATCTGCAAAACAACATGGACAATGTGATAATAGGACTAAAATTGTAAGATTGCTGCTTTTATCTCATTCTTTCCCTAAATGAGCTCTTTTATCTTGGTTGGCCCCTTTCTCTTTCCTTGGAGGATTTCCAGTAGAATTATACCAGAACTATCTTCGTTCAACTAAAGTTGTGAATGAATATTCTTCTAATTCATAAATGGTATGACCATAACATAGGAAGTGGTGTGTATGTTAAAAAATCCAGGATGTCAGGATCCAGTCATATTTCCTTTCTATCTATCTCCTATGATCTAAAATCAATCCTTACCCTTTCCAGGGTCCTGCCATACTCCCAAGGGGGAGGGGGTTTTATACTTTCACTTCCTCTATTCACTACAAAGTAACCTTTTGTTTATTCGCCTCTGCTAACCATTACAACGTAACCATTTGCCTCTTATCCTATGCACCTCTGAACTTTCCTCCTTAAGGGGCAGCTAGGAAAGGGGGGGGGGTTGAAAAGATCCAGTCTCCAGAATCTGGGTTATTTATCCATCATCAAAATAAGGTGTGAGGAGCTGTTGCATGATTGTGTACAACGGAGCTGGATTGATGTTATCTTTCCTGGATTTAACACCTAGAAATATGCCGGTCTGAATCGCCCGGAAGAACTGCGGGGTGGGGGGTGCTTAGGGACACTTTAAAACATCAATTTGTGAGGGAATCCCTCAGATCCTGTCTATCATGCCTGCTATCAATTTCTCTTAATAAAAGTTCCTGTTGGAAGAAATCGTTTCCAAGAATTCTGCTTTCTTAAGATGTGGATTGAAGTGGTTCCTTACATTAGACAGGATCTGCAGTAATAGTTAACCTGGAAGGAAGAACCTTGCCAGGGGACTTTGCAAAAAATACAATGTCAGACGATGAGGCAAGGAAGGGAAAACACCCCATGGAGAGGGAGCCTTCCCCCCGACCGAAAACCTGCCAGGTGTCGGGATCCGAAATGTCATACTCCTCAGGAGAAGAGGTGGTGGAGATGTGTAACCACAAACCTCAGTGGTCAATGGGTGTTGGAAAGAAAGGCGAGTGGGAAAAGAGATCGAGAAAGGTGACCCTGAGACGGGGGGCCCACCAAACATAATGGAAGCAGGAGATGGAGAAATCCCTGCATGTTAGCGAAGAGGAAGGAGGTTGGGCACAGCACTCGAACTGGATCCTAGAGAAAGCTATCGACCTGATGAAAACAACCCTCGGCTCTCTAGGGGAGGAGAATTCTGAGCTCCGTGGCCGCACCAGTGCCTGGAGCTACAGCTAGAAAGACACTGAAGGGGAATTGGAATCTGTAGTCCCAGGGATGTCTGCTGATCCAGTAGCAACCATTTCAGTGACCCCCACTCCCCACCAACCCGCAGATGTCGATCCGGATGCAAGATAATACCACCAACGGCAAAGGCACGGATCCATTCAAAGACTCCCGCCACTGGACATGAAATTCAAGCGGGAGCCGACACGCTTGGGGTTTTTCCTAACCCAAGTTCTCAGCTGCATGGAAGAATATGGGCAGCACATCACTAGCGACAAAGCCCACATCCGTATCTTGCAATCTGCTCTGGACGGACTGGCCGCAGATTGGGTGGTGAATTTGTATGACTCCGATGCCCCAGAGCTCAACAATTTCAACTGTTTCATGTCCTCTCCAAGAAGGTGATTTGAAGACTCCCTGGCTGATCACGAAGCCTGTGAGAGAATCAAAATGGTGAGGCAAGGCAGACGCCCGGTAGACGAATATACGCAAGAATTCCGGACCATTGGAAGCAAGCTGAACTGGCCGGAAGACATCCTCCTTAGCCATTTCAAAGACGGCCTAAATTACGACCTGTATGACACTTGCCTGCCCGAGGGGACTCACACCAACTTGACGAATGGTATGTCCTGGCAGAGGAAGCAAAGTGTCAGAATCCAAATATATTCCATCTCTAGTTATCAACTATGAAAAACCGCATTTCTGTTTTCTCTGGATTCTGTCATACGAGGAAGGGAAGGGGGTGAAAAAAGGGGCTTTATGGCCCTCACTTCCTTCAGCCTACTTCAAAGGGACTGGATGTGGATATCACCAAAAGGACTAACAATAAAATGGGGGTCATTAGCTTTCATGTAATCCTTTCTGAAGTCTCCTCAGAAAAGGGGGTGAGAATGTAATGCCTGGGATTGTTGCTGGGAGAAGGGGGTGATGGTGTGTGGCTAATGGGGGATCCCTTAAAACCTTGAATGGGAGAGCTTGGGCCCAAGTCCTGTCTAGAACGCCTGCATCCAGCTTTCTCTTAATAAAGATGCCTGTTGGAAGAAATATTCCAGGAGTTCTGTCTTCTTAAGATGCAAAGTGGGGTGGGTCCTTACATTAGACAGGACGTGCAAAATTAATCCACCTGGAAGGAAGACCCTTGCCGGGGGACTTTGCAAAAATTACCATGTCAGACAGTGGAGCAAGGAAGGGAGAAAACTCCCCGGAAAGGGAGCCGCTGCCCCGGCTGAAACCCTGCCAGCTGTCGGGATCTGAGAGGTCAGAATCCTCAGGAGAAGAGGTGGTGGAGACACGGGACCACAAACTTCGGTGGTCAATGGACGTTGGAAAGAAAGGCGAGTGGGGAAAGAAATCAAGAAAGGTGACTCTGAGGACTTCCGGTGGCTCGGCGGCTGCCGAAGGAGGTTGTTTGACAGCCTCCCGTCCGGGACTGTGTAAAAATCGCCAAAACAGCGCGTATCAGCTGTTTGGCGATTTGAAACTTCTCTCCGGGCAAAGGAGAGAAGGAGAGCTTACTCTGGAGTAGGAGTCGAGTTCCCTAGTCTCCCTGGGTGCTCCCAGCGAGGCGAAGGTGAGAACTCCTCCGGAGCTCAGAGTTCCTCCGTAGATCGGGACGTCTTCGCTATTAGCGAAGCCAGACCCCGTCTCCACCTCTGAATTTTTTTCTGAATTTAATTGTGAGTACTTTCAACAGATGGAGCTAACTAGGAAACTTGGACTTTTCATAAAGAAATTAAAACTTTGACTCAGAAGATTAAGTACTCTTCTCAAATGACTGAAAATTGAAAGTTAACTTTTGGAGAGAAAAAAAATGGCTGCGGCTTAGCCGCTTCTTTGTTCTAAAGAGACACTTTCACTTTCCTTCCGGTTGTGGATTACTACATTGTTAAGACTGTAAAGAATTCTCAAAAAATAAGGAAAAATTAAAGTAAAATCTGTCTGATCTTTAGCTGCCTTGGACTGTATATTAAGACTTTTCTTAAACTTAAGAATGGCTTCTAAATGAGGTGTAGCTCCTGCAGCACTTAAATCAGCTGTTTCCTCTCCAGCTGTACAGACTACGCAACAGAGAGCTAAAACACCTCCACCCTCCTCACCACCTTATATTACTCTAAAGGATCTGCAGGATTCTTTGATGCAGATGCAGATGTCTAAACAAATTGTACAACAAATGAGAGTGGAGACAGAAGAGCTTCTTGTCAAAAAGAATGATGAATTGTGTGAGAGCATGTCTCAAATTTTTCAGGGCTTTTCTTTTCATATGGATCGTATAGAGAATCGTGTGGAGGAAGTGGGAGAAAAAATGGAAGGGATGGAGGAGAGAATGGAAAAAATAGAAAAGAGTATAGAGATTACTCAAAATGATATTGTAATGACACAATTCAGAGAGATGGAACATGCAATAAGAATCAGAGGCCTTCAAGAGAATGCACAGGAGAAACTGAGAGAAGAGGTATCAGCTGCCCTAGCATTGGTTTTAGACTGCGACCCTGAAATTATCTATGGAGAGATTGAAAAAATATTTAGAGTCAATTCATGGGTTGCACGTCAGAGAAAACAGCCTAGGGATGTTGTTGTTTATTTTTCTAAAAAAGTACGTCGAAATGAAATTATACAGGCCTTCTACCAACAGAGATTTCAGATTGCTGCTCAGGATATTATACTTTTGAAAGAAATACCTTCAAAGATTTTAAGAAAAAGAAAGGAGTTTGCTTTCTTGGCTCAAGAGTTGAAGAAGCAGCAAATACCTTTTAGATGGGAAATACCAGTTGGAATGGCCTTTACATTT
>NW_015387762.1:202948-204048 GCF_001527695.2 Protobothrops mucrosquamatus | reverse complement strand
CCAGACCCTCACGGCCTCCAGACACCGGGTCATCACGTCAAGGGCATCGTTGGGGTGGCCCGGAGTGGATATGTACAGCTGAGTGTCATCAGCGTACTGATGGAAATCCACCCCAAAGCCACGAATGATCTCCCCCAGCGGCTTCACATAAATATTGAACAGAAGCGGAGAGAGGACCGACCCCTGTGGAACCCCACAAACGATGAGGCAAGGCAAACGCCCGGTAGCCGAATATACGCAAGAATTCCGGGCCATTGTCAGCAAACTGAACTGGCCAGAAGACATCCTCCTTAGCCATTTCAAAGACGGACTAAATTATGACCTATATGATGCTTGCCTGCCCCGAGGGGACCCACACCAATTTGAGGAATGGTACGTCTTGGCAGAGGAAGCAGAGATCGACATATTGAGGAGGCACCCCCGAGGAAAACAATGGAGCCGCTCACCACCTGAGTTGACACGTGAACCAGTGAAACCATTGGCCATGGCCAAGAAGCAAACGGGGTGTTTCAAATGCAGGAAAGAAGGGCATCAAGCTGCAGAATGCCACTCAAGAGCCACCCAACACAACCCAGACAGAACACCGGCCAGTAACTCCGGAAAGTCTCCAGCTAAGCCAAAGGAACCTGCCATGAGAATGATGGAAACTGTGGAATCCCCCACCTCTGCCCAGCAAGGGGGAAGAACCCCAGCCTACACCGCAGGGCCAGTGGACGCCTCAGACGACAGCTCGGAGGGCGAACCCCTGGTAAGTGGACGCATCGCACCCATCCTAAAGACAGTGACTATATTCATCCCCCCCATGGCCGAAGCCGTGAGGGTGAGAGCATTAATAGACTCTGGCTGCACCCGCTGCCTCATTAGCCCGACGCTAGTGGGGAATCTGGGCATTCCGTCAAGGAGACTGGAACAACCAATCTCATTTGGCCAGTTAGATGGGTCCATAGCAGGGGGGGTGCCAGCTACCCTAGCCACTCTACCAATACACCTCTCCCTGGGCAAACATGAGGAGGACATAACGTTTGTGGTGACCCCAGGCATGGAATGCCCAATGATCTTAGGGATGGAATGGTTACAAAAATGGAACCTAATCTGGGTGA
>NW_015387762.1:193145-201256 GCF_001527695.2 Protobothrops mucrosquamatus | reverse complement strand
AACTGGAATTGAATTCCGGAAAAGTTTGGAAACAGATGAATGGTTCCTGAAAAACAAAAATGTGTGCACAATGAGAGACGGGTTGCCTTGGGTAGGGGAAAAGTTATATATACCAACAACCCAGAGAGTCACATTCATGCAGCTTTGCCATGACACAAAATCAGCAGGGCATTTTGGATTTGTAAAAACATTACACTTACTTAAATGGCAATTTTGGTGGCCATCCATAAAAAAGGACATAGAAAGTTATGTGGCCAGCTGCCCAAAGTGTGCAATGGCAAAGAGATTGCAAGGGAAATCGCCCGGACTGTTACAAACAGTGGCAAATCCTTCAGCCCCATGGAGGGAAATAGCCATGGATTTTATAGTGGAATTGCCAGAAATCAAAGGGAATACTGTTGTCTGGATGGTCACGGACTTGTTTTCCAAACAGGTGCACTTTATCCCTTGCCAAAAGATTCCCACCGCAAAAGCCTTAGCGAAACTTTTCGTCCAGCACATTTACAGATTGCATGGGGCACCCCAATGCATCATCTCTGATAGGGGAGTGCAATTTACGTCTGCATTTTGGAAGGAATCCCATCACTGAAAGAATGGATGGAACAATTACAAAACACCTGGCCAATAGTTAGAAAAGCACTAGATGAAGCTAGCCTACACCATTCATTATAGGAGAAATGGTGTACATATCTACAAAATACCTGAAGTCCCTACAACCCTGTAAAAAACTGTGCTTGTGCGTGGACTACCGCCTATTGAATGCAATCAGTGAAAGCAACCTATACCCCCTACCCTTCATGAAGGACATGTTATCCCACCTCTCGGAAGGAAGAATGTTCACTAAACTAGATCTAAGGGAAGCATATTACCACGTTAGAATTAAGGAAGAGGATGAATGGAAAACCGCATTTAATTGCCTAATGGGGTGCTACCAATTCAAAGTTTTGCCATTTGGACTAAACGGCCCCCCCACAGTATTTATGCAATTAATCAATGAGGTACTAAGGGAGCACCTATTTAAGGGGGTTCTGGTTTACTTAGATGACATCCTTATCTTCACCGAATCCAAAGAGGAATGGGTCAACCTAGTCAGAGCGGTTTTAAAGAAACTGCAAGCCGCCCACCTATATGCCAAACTATCGAAATGCGAATTGCACCAGGAAAGAATAGACTACCTAGGTTATCGCATATCCCCACAGGGCATTGAAATGGACCCAGAGAAGGTCAGAGCAGTATTAGAATGGGCACCACCTTGCACAAGAAAGCAACTGCAAAGTTTTCTGGGTTTCGCAAACTTTTACTGCCAATTCATTCCCTCATTTGCCCAGATAGCCCTGCCCCTCACGAACATACTAAAAATGAAGGGAGCATCCTCAATAAAACCTAGCCACTAAAATGGACAATGGAGTGCCAAGCGGCGTTTGAGAGATTAAAGAGACTCTTTTCTGCCGAACCAGTACTGAGGCACCCAGACATGGATAAGCCCTTTGTAATACAGACAGATACAAGTGATGTGGCAGTGGGGGCTGTACTATTACAAGAAAATGATGAAGGGGTATTATAACCCTGCCCGTATACATCTAAGAAACTAACTGAAATGGAACAGCACTGGCCCATGTGGGAGAAAGAGGCATATGGGATACGTTGGTCATTACTTACGTGGCGCCAGTTCCTTGAAGGGAATAAAATCCCCTTTCAGGTGGGTAGCCAAACTGGAATCGAATTTCGGAAAACTTTAGAAACAGACGAATGGTTCCAGAAAAATAGACATGTGTGTACAATTAAAGATGGATTGCCTTGGGTGGGGGAAAAATTATACATACCAACCACCCAGTTGTGCCATGACACAAAATCAGCAGGGTGTTTTGGATTTGTAAAAACATTACACTTAATTAAAAGGCAATCTTGGTGGCCATCCATGAAAAAGGACATAGAAAATTACGTGGCCAGCTGCCCAACATGCGCGACTGCTAAGAGGTTGCAAGGGAAATTGCCTGGACTGTTACAACCAGTGGCGACTCCCTCAGCCCCCTGGAGGTAAATAGCCATGGATTTTATAGTGGAATTACCAGAAAGCATGGGGCACCCCAACGCATCATATCTGATAGGTGAGTGCAATTTACGTCTGCATTTTGGAAGGAATTTTTATCCCTTTTAGGGACTAACATCTAGTCATCATCCTCAAGGGAACGGCCAATCAGAGAAAGCTAACTCAATACTTGAGCAATACTTAAGATGCTTCATTAATTTCCAGCAATCAAATTGGACGGACCTACTCCCCTTCGCAGAAGTTGCCTACAATAACGCAGTCCGCTCCAGCACAGGCTACACTCCTTTCCAAATAGCCAACGGTCAAAGTTTCAACCCCATGCCAGAATTAATCCCAAACAAACCAGCAATCCCATCACTGAAAGAGTGGATAGAACAATTACAAAACACCTGGCCAATAGTTAGAAAAGCCTTAGACAAAGCTAGGCAAGGATACAAAGAACAAGCAGATAAAAAAAAAGTTGAATCCACACCATTCATTGTAGGAGAAATGGTATATTTGTCTACAAAATACCTAAAATCCCTACAACCTTGTAAAAAACATGGACCAAAATATATAGGACATTTTCCAATTAAAAGAATCATAAACCCAGTAACAGTAGAATTAGAATTACCCCAAACTCTTAGGCAAATACACCCAATCTTTCACTGCAGTTTACTGAAAAGAGAGGAACAGTCACCCTTACAGGCAAAAATCCCCACCACCACCTCCAATCATGGTGGAAGGAGAACAACACTTCAAAATAAAGGAAATCCTAGACTCTAAGAGATATCATGGGACAACTCAATACCTAGTAGCATGGAAACACCTCTCCTCCTCATAAAACGAGTGGGTCCATAAATGTCATGTAAGAGCCCCGAAACTGTTAAAGAAGTTTCATACAGAGTATCCTAACAAGCCAGACTAACTTTTATACCTGTTTTGTTTTCTCTAGAGGTGGATCTCTCTTATTTTTTAGGAGGCATGATGTCAGAATCCAGTCATATTTCCTTTCTATCTATCTCCTATGATCTAAAATCAATCCTTACCCTTTCCTGGGTCCTGCCATACTCCTAAGGGGGCGGGTTTTTTTATTACTTTCACTTCCTCTATTCACTAGAAAGTAACTTTTTGTTTCTTCGCTTCTGCTAACCATTACAATGTAACCATTTGCCTCTTATCCTATGCACCTCTGAACTTTCCTCCTCACGGGGCAGCTAGGAAAGGAGAGAATACAGTCTTGCCGGACTCTTTTCCCAATTTTGAACCAATCAGTGGTTCTGTGTCCAGTTCTCACTGTTGCTTCTTGACCCGCATATAGATTTCTCAAGAGACAAATGAGATCGTCTGATACTCCCATCTCTTTAAGAACTTGCCACAATTTGTTGTGATCCACACAATCAAAGGCTTTAGCATAGTCAATGAAGCAGAAGTAGATGTTTTTCTGGAACTCCCTAGCTTTCTCCATGATCCAGCGTATGTTGGCAATTTGATTTCTAGTTCCTCTGCCTCTTCAAAATCCTGCCTGTACTTCTGGAAGTTCTCGATCCACATACTGCTGGAGTCTAGCTTGTAGGATTTTAAGCATAACTTTACTTGCATGTGAAATGAGTGCAATGGTGCAATAGTCGTAACATTCTTTGGCATTGCCTTTCTTTGGAATTGGAATGTAAACTGACCTTTTCCAATCCTGTGGCCACTGTTGAGTTTTCCAAATTTTCTGGCAAATTGAGGGTAGCACTTTTACTGCATCATCTTTTAAGATTTTGAATAGCTCAGCTGGAATACTGTCATCTCCACTACCTTTGTTGTTGCTCAGCTTTCCTAAGGCCCATTTCACTTCACATTATAGGATGTCAGGCTCGAAGTCAGTGACCACCCATCGTTGTTATCAGGGACGCTAAGCTCGTTCTTGTATAGTTCTTCTGTGTAATTTTGCCACCTCTTCTTAATCTCTTCTGCCTTAGTTAGGTCCCTGCCATTTTGGTCCTTTATCATGCCCATCGTTGCATGAAATGTTCCCTTCATATCTCCAATTTGCTTGAAGAGATCTCTGATTCCCCCTATTCTATTGTTTTCTTCTATTTCTTTGCACTGTTCATTTTAGAGGGCATTCTCATCTCTTGTAGCTATTCTCTGGAATTCTGCATTCAATTGGGTGTGTCTTTCTCTTTCTCCCTTGCCTTTCGCTTCCCTTCTTTCCTCAGCTATTTGCAAAGCTTCCTCAGACAGCTATTTTGCTTTCTTACATTTCTTTTTCTTTGGGATGGTTTTAGTTGATACCTCTTTTTTTAAAAAACAAGTTTTATTGTTTTTTTCATTTTACAAACAAGTGCTTAAGAAACAACATGGTGGCAGGGCAGTCAATTGTCCACAAAACAAAGTCATATTCATAAAGTTCAAATTAAGTCATTAAAAACCTCCTCTTTTTTCCCTCGAATGACATATTATATTCAAATTGATATATTACAATACAATTAAATCAATCATAGCAATCCTCAATAATCTTTCGTCTAAATAGATCTACAAATCCGAATCCTGTATTGAGTTTACCTATTTCACTTACTATGTTCCGTATTTCTAATCTAAATACCTAGTTAACACTTCGGAGGTCTCCCCATAACCTTTTTCCTTAACATATTCAATAAGCATTTATTATATCATTTCATCCTTTTTTCTTATTCCTCTTCCATTACAAGTAACTATCAATTCTAATAAGAAAAGAAAATATTAATTCAAATCAGAAAGGGGAAAAAAAAGAAGAGAAAAAAAACAAAAACAAAAAACAAAGACAAGACAAAAAGAAAGGAGAAAAATACCTTTCTATTTCTATTATTCTTTATAGACTAACAATCAATCCCTCAATATCTATATCAAATTTCTTTAACGTCCTCCCAAAATTACTGTATCCAAAGCATATTAATACATAGACAAAACAAGTTATTATTAAGTTCAAACCTTAATTAGTTTTTATTCAATCTAATCTCTTATTTAACTGTTTTAAGCCATAAATCAATCCATATCTGATAAGCCTTTTAGGCCCATTACCTAAAACCTTAAGTCACATCCTTAAATCTTATTCTAGGTTTCCTTTCATGCCAAACCGGTTTCCATAACAAGGCCTCTATATCAATGAACAAGTCACTCTTTATGCCTTGTAGAATCCTTTGAATCAACCCAAGACGTCCTCTTTTCTGTTGTAGAGGCCTAGCTCCATTGTATGTAGTCCCTTGTTGTTTTGAAAAGTCAAATCTCCACATTTGAAACTGTTGAATAGCCGACTCATTTATATCCAACTTTGTAGATGATAGTTGTTTATCCAGGCTACCATAGTTCTCAGCTCGTTGTATTTGTCTGTCCATTTCTATTGGCTTTAAGGATGTAAGTGAATTACTTACAATCCTTTTTGGTTCCTCAGAGATCTCATCCGTACGCATATAAAGTAGAATAAAGTCTTCTTTACCTTTAGTTAGTCCCGCTTCTGTTATTTTTTGGTCTCTAGAAACCTCAGATAAGGTCTGGGAGTCAGTTTGTTGATTCAAGGCAGAATTTCTGTTTTTTATTTCCATAGTAAATTCTTTTATTTGCAAACGTATTTCATCAGTAGCTTCGTAAAGTTTTTCCAGTATAAGTTTATAGTCAAGTTGAACCAAGGGTTGCTCCATTTCAAAAATGATTACAAACAGTCTGTATCATTTAGTAGAGGCTATGTAGAAAATATTTAATCAATGTCCACCCCCACCAGTACAGCTGTTAATTTTCTTTGTATTTTTCCTTTTGTGGTAATCTGAAAGTCAAGGTCAATCTGAGTCACCAGAAAAAGGGGAAAGCTGCAATTTTAGCTTTTTCCACAAGGTGTCCTCAGCACAATGTAAAATCCTCTCCCACAGACCAAAAATCTCACAAACAAGATCAGGAGACACGGAGGAAAAAAAGCAACTCAAATCCATCAGCAGATTCAATATTAAAAAGTTTTCCAAGACCCCAAAGTGAAAAATAAAATAAAAATAGAGGTAAAAAAATAGTCACTTTAAATTAATTCAATCCATAAGCTTCTTTTTCCCACACTCACCAACGCCGCCTTCTCAGAGCAGGGAAGTAATTTCAAAGGTGCTTTTTACAGGCACAAAAAAAAAGGAAAAATCAAGCGAGGGAAGGTAAAAAGTCTCACCCGGCTCAGCCACGGTGGTTCCTGTGCTTAGATGTTCTTCTGACTTCTGGTTTCAGCGGCTAGGTGAACGGCCATTTTACCGGCCGTTCTTTCCACCGTCGGCCCAAAGGAGCAAATCTTGGTCCCTGGAAGAAGCTGCCACTCTCCCAAGGACAATGAGGACCTCCTCACTGGTAGCCACCCCTCCAAGGCAGCTTTTCGACCCAATTAAGGGGTCTACCGGCAGCGGAGAATCAGCTGGTGTGGAGAGCAGTCTCCTCACACAGCTGCGAGCGCCGCCATCCGGAACCGGGAGTCCTTAGTTGCTACCTCTTGTACAATGTTGCAAACCTCCGTTCATAGTTCTTCAGGCACTCTGTCTATCAGATCTAATTCCTTAAATCTATTTGTCACCTCTACTGTATATTCATAAGGGATATGATTTAGTTCATACCTGAGTGGCCTAGTGTTTTTCCCTACTTTCTTCAATTTAAGCCTAAATTTTGCAACGAGAAGCTCATGATCTGAGCCACAGTCAGCTCCTGGTCTTGTTTTTACTGACTGTATAGACCAGTGGTAGTCAACCTAGTCCCTACCGCCCACTAGTGGGCGTTCCAGCTTTCATGGTGGGCGGTAGGGGTTTTGTCTGATACTTTAGCACTTTCCTTTTTTTAAATTTAATTGACTTTTTAAAAAAATTTCATAGCATTATTTAAAAACATTTTCATTAGGTTTTCATACAATTCCCCGTGACAATTTAAATTTCTGAAAATATACTATTTGTATCGCCCACGCATAAGTCTAGTTCACGTTACGTAAGTCAAACTAAATGGCACTATAGTGCGACCGCAAACAAAAGAGCCTCGTCTCAGAATAGCTCACGCATCTCCTTCCACACCACCCAGCTGTAACAGACAAGCAGAGCTGGTAGCCAGCGCCCCCCCAAACCCAATCCACGATGCGCGAGAGGCATGCGCAGACAATGATACATGGCGCAGGCTCTTTTGTTTGCGGTTGCACTGGTCAGTATGCAATTAGATTTGTGAGAGTGAGCATGTGCCTACAACTTCAAACAAAATAGTGTGAAATATTGTGAGTCCATGTCTCAAAAAAAGAAATACACTCGTGGCTATTTGCCAGAGTATCTGAAGATGGGTTTCATAGAATCTGTTGTAAATAAACAATATCCAATGTGTTTATTGTGTCATAAAACATTATCCAATGAGGCAATGAAGCCAAGTCAATTGCGAGAACATCTTTCTACAAAGCATCCAAATGATAAGGACAAGCCCATTGAATATTTTAGGGAAATATATAAAAAAAATCAAAATCGTTCAACAATCGTTGCATCATTTAAGAAACAACATGCAGTGAATGAAGATGCATTAATTGCCGCTTATCGCATTTCACAATTAATTGCAAAAAAGTGGTAAAAGCTATAATATTGGAGAAACTGTAATAATACCCTCTATAAAAGAATTTATCTCAACAGTAATGCATCAGGATATACCTGAAATTTTAAAAATGTTGCCCCTAAGCGATAGCACAGTAAAGCGATGAATTGAAGAAATGGCAGTTAATGTTTTAAAAAAACTTATAAGTATTCTCCAAAACTCTTCATTTTCCATGCAATTGGACAAGTCTACCATTGCAGATAATAATGCTTTATTGATGGCATATGTACATTATTTTGATGAAAACAATACATTACAAGAAGAAATGCTATTCGCAAACAATCTCATTACAGATACAAGAGGATTATCTATATTTAATACTTTGAAATCATACTTTACAAAAAATAATATTCCTTTGAATAATATTGTTGCATGCGCTACTGATGGAGCACCATCAATGGTAGGTCGCTTTCGTGGATTTGTTGCTTATTTGAAGGAAGAAGTGCCAAATGTTTTATGTATTCATTGTGTGGTGCAC
>NW_015387762.1:187735-191173 GCF_001527695.2 Protobothrops mucrosquamatus | reverse complement strand
CACACACACACACACACACACACACACACGTCTGCCTGTCTGTCATCTATTTATCATCTATCTATATCTGATAGAAAATGTCTTCAAGAAAACAATCAAGCTCAGAGAACACCAAGGAACCCACCATCCATCCATCCATCTCTTCTCTATATTTCTTTACCCTTTATGTAGATACATAAATAGTCAGAGAAATACTTTTGTTTCTCTTGATTGCTTGCAAATTTTTCAAACAATCTTTTAAACAAAGAAAATAGTTTTAGAATACTTGAGAATCTTGTATTAGAACATATATTTCAGTAGGGATAAAATGTTCTCACCCAAGCAAGCAAAATAACCAAGTGTCCTCCAGCACTTTGAATGCAAGTCAAGCCTCAATGATTTCACCTGAATTTAGTGTTGTTGAGAATGCCTCTTGCCAGTAGTTCCCTTCCCAAGAAAGGCAGGCAAAATTGATGAGATTTTGTCTACATTTGGATCACTGTAGTGGAGATTAAATGTCGTTCCTTGTTATCCTCAATGCAATAAAAACAGCTCCTTTAAACGTATTCCTTCAAGTTAGTTCTCAGTCCCTCCCAAAGGTATAAAACACCATGCTTAATTTGATTTTCTCAGCTTATGTAAATGATACGTCACAGCTGAATTCAGATGACTCATTATTTTTTCCCCTCTTTAAACATATATGAATAGAATCTATATTATTACCTTAAACTTTGGAAAATTGGGGAAAAAAATACCTGGATGCAAAATGACATTGTTAAGCCATTATTATTCAATGAAAGCTATACAGAAATTTATATAGTGGCAGAATGTAAATATGTGTATGTCTATGTCTGTATAACATCAACAAACATCTAGCATTTAGTGAAAATGGGGAGGAAGGTCCAGAAATCCTCTTCCCTCTTTGACACAATAAACATTGCAGAACCAATTTCTGTTAACTCTAGCAATTGCAGTAGCTCAGGAGGAAAACTATGGAGAATACATGCATGCATACATACATGTCCACATATTTCAGTTAATCAGCTAAAGAAGGCTGTAATAGTTCATGTTGTTTTCTACCTGTTCCTAAGCCTGGCAACAGAGAAAATGATTGTATAACCAGCTTCAAAATGGCTTTTCTATTTTGTTTAACAACCTGCCTTTTTGGTTGCATTTGCCTGTATCTTTGCAGATGAAAACTGTTCATATTCAGATTCTTCCTCCCCCTTATAAAGCAGGATAATAAATTCACTTGCCTTTTTCTGTTTAGCTTGTCTTTTTTAAGAAATGGATGTATATTAAGTTAGAAAGTAAAGATCCATATGAATGTTCTTGGGTTATTGGTCTTAGGAATATTTTTTTGGGGGTATGTATCTAATGTGGCTGTCTGATTCCCCTCTTGTAATCAGCATCCCTATCAAGTTTCTTGTCTATTATCTTTTACTCCTCTGTAGTGTCTTATTCTTTGGTGTTGGCTAAAGAATGATGAAAGACAACAATATCATTCCATGGATACCTATCAAGAACTAGAATTGTGAATGAAATTATGTTTCTCTCTCCCTCTCTCTCTCTCCCTCTTTTCTTTTGTACTTCTCTTCAACTCCTTGTTTCTTTTAGCTACTTTCTCCTCCCTCTCCCCCTCCCCCTCCTCCACCACCACTACAATTCATCTTCTGCATCTCCTTCAGCTCTGTACAATTTCTATTATGTCCATTGTTACATTTTTTTCTTTAGCCAGATTCTTTTTTTAAAGGGCTGGCACTTCAAATATGGGAATAGCAGGGCCCTGAAAAGAAAGGTGAGAAGGGGAAAGCACAGACATTTTCTTTGGCATGTATCTTTCCTCCTACGCACTCTATATAAATTTCCATATTAAATTATAAGTTTAGAGTGTATCGTTGTTGGGGCTTCTGGTTAGGCGTCACAGCATGACAGATGCAGGAAAATGGAGCTCTATCTTCCATATTCGATTTCACCCTGTAGGGGACCCAAAAAAAGGTCAAAAGTCACCCCGGAGAGGCAACGAAGGAGGGGACCCTCATTGATCGCATAGAGGTGGTGGCCCTTCCGTTTAATCCAAGGAAGTCCTCCAAACCGGTGGGGAAAGACTGGCCACGCTGACAATCGAAGAAAATAAGTACTAACAAGCAACTTTGGAGCAACGTGGATGGAACTGGGTGAGACTTTAGCCTCTCTTTATGACTTTAAGACTTTTTCCTGGAAAAAAACGCCCAAAGCACAGAATCCTCCCTGATGAGAGACGGAAGGGGAATTTCCACCCCATTCCCTCAGGAAAAGAAAAGCGGCAAACTAATTGCTTGGGGGAAAACAGAGAAAATTATAAGATTAATTTGGAATCAATACAGACATATAGCTTTGAAATTTGGGGACTAAAACTGCTTTTGAGACTTTTTTTAGAAAAGAGACTTGAAAAGCTTGCAATATAAGTTTGGATTTAATTTTGCTTATATTTGTTTAGGGGAGGCTTAAGGACAGGCTGATAGGCTGGCTCAATAATTTGGAGTTCAAATGACAATTGACTAAAACTTTTTAAATCCCTAAATAGATTGGACTATAAAGACCACATCCAAAATCATACTTAACCTTAAATGGTAAAAAACCATCCCTAAAACTTGTCTTTAAAGCCCCCAGCTTGACATACCAACAAGAAAATGTTGATGAATCTCAGAAAAAAAAAACATCTATATTGAAATCAATACAAGAGACAATTGCCTTAGGTCATCATGACTAAAAATAATGCAAAGGAGATAAAAGAACAATTTTCTAATCTAAACCAACAAATTCAGAAAATGACTATAAAGAAGGAACTAGTAACCCAGAAAATAGAAGGAAAATTAGAGAACGCAGGTCCAAAGATAGAGGACCTAAAGGAAGGAATCAATAGACAGACTCAGACAAACAAAGAATTAGAAGATGTAGCAATAATATCGGAAATAGAAAAGATATCTTACTTGTCAAGATCTCAGAACACATTTGAGGATAAGGAAGAAGAGCTGATCAAATGGAAGATAAAGCTGTTGGGAGAATTGTGGAAAATTGGAGAAGGAGAGAGGCTGTTTAATGAATATAAATAGGCTGAGCATTCTTCCCAAAATACTTTAATCAAATTGTCTTTCTTCTTCCAAACAATATACACAAAAATAGAGGAAGAACTACTTGATGATTCAAATGCATTGACCTAGAAAGTTAGTTGACAAAGAAAGAAAGCTAAAGTAAGACTGAAAAAATAGAGATTTTGACCCATTAGATGGGATATTGTATTATTAAACAGATAAATGGCTAAGAGAATAGATAATTGTTAGAAATAAAAGTATTATTATAACTAGAAAGATAGGATCTGCAACCAGAATACTATATTTTGGTATGAGAAAAGAAATATGAAAATGCTAAGAGGGTTTGAATAAGGAAAGCTTTTGGTTACCCAAATATAATTTATTA
>NW_015387762.1:184746-186254 GCF_001527695.2 Protobothrops mucrosquamatus | reverse complement strand
CAAAACAGAGGCAGTAATGTAGAAATATTAACAGTATTATCATTAAATGTAAATGGACTAAACTCCCCGACTAAGAGAAATATAATTTTGAATAAGCTCAGTAAGAAAAACTTAGACATAACAATTTTACAAGAAACACATATAAAGACTCAAGATCAGGATCTACTAAATTACTCTAAGTTAGGAACCAAATTTGTATTGCTTTCACAGCAGAAGAAAGGAGGAATTGTGATATATATTAAAGAAAGAATACCAGCAAGACTAATCTACCGAGATGAGGAAGGTAGAATATTGATTATTGAAATTTCCCTGAATAAAAAAAAGGTCGCCCTGGTAGGAATTTATGCCCCCAATGAAAAACAAAGACAATTTTATAAGAAACTGCATAAGGTTATTGCAGATATGGAATATGAGAACATTTGTATAATTGGTGATTTCAATGCAATTATAGACAGAGAATTAGATTATAAGAGTGAGGAAGTAAGGAAACAAAGCAGAAGAATATTACCTGGTACTTTTTTTAAAATGGCGGAAGAATTAAATATTCAAGATAGTTGGAGGGAGAAAAATTTGAATGAAAAGCAATTTAGATATTTTTCAGGGTGGCACCAATCATGGTCCAGAATTAATATGGTCTGGACAACGAAAGAATTAAATTCAGATATTGATGATGTAGTAATAGATATTAATGCTTGGGCAGACCATAATCCCATTATAATTAAATGGAAAGAACAGAAGACAACAACAAGGAGGTGGACTCTAAAAAAGGCAATTCTAAACCAAACAGAATTTAAGCATAAGATGGAGGAACAAATGCGGACATTTTTCCAGACAAATAAGAAAGAGGAGACTAGCACTCAAAATTTATGGGACATGGCCAAGGCTGTTATGAGAGGTACTGCAATTGCGTACATGGCCAATGAATATAAAAAGAAAAGGCAATATCGAAAAAGTTTAGAGGAAGAATACAAAAAATTAGAATCAGAACTACAAAAAAACCCACAATGTAGAGACCTAAAACGACAGCTAGATTTAAATAAGCATAAATTGAATATTATAGAAAAGGAAAAAATGGCAAAAAAAAATAAAAGGTATTAGACAAAATTTTTTTGAACAGGCAGATAAACCTGGGAGATGGTTGGCTTATAGATTGAAAAAACAAAAAGATAAAAGATGGATTAGTAAATTATGTAATCAAGCAGGGGAGATGGTACATCAAAATGAAGAGAAAAAATGAGTGACATATGAATTCTATAAAAATCTTTATAAAGAGGATGAAATGGTTATGGAGGAAAGAATATCACAATATCCTGGTTATCTCCGAGACCGCCTTCTGCCACAGATTACCTCTCATCGGCCGATACGCTCCCACAGAGAGGGTCTCCTCAGGGTGCCGTCAGCCAGACAGTGCCGGCTGGCGACCCCCAGGGGGAGGGCCTTCTCTGTTGGAGCCCCCTCCCTATGGAACGAACTACCCCCAGAGATCCGGGTCATTCCGGATCTCCCCT
>NW_015387762.1:179944-183100 GCF_001527695.2 Protobothrops mucrosquamatus | reverse complement strand
AGAATTAACAAATAGCGTTCAAATACAAAAAGGCACGAGACAAGGTTGTCCACTATCTCCTTTATTATTTATTCTTTCTTTAGAAGTACTTACAAGAATAATTCGAAAAGATAGGCTGATTAAAGGATTAGAAATCAGAAAAGAGACATTTAAATTACAGGCTTATGCAGACGATTTAGTTTTCATTCTGGAAGACCCCCTAGAATCTGGAACAAGATTATTGCAGGTGCTGGAAAATTATGGAGATGTCGTAGGGTTGAAAATTAATAAAGAAAAAACTAAAATGTTAATCAAAAACATATCCAATTTACAAGAAACTGAGCTAGTAGAAAAAATCAATATCCAGACATCTAAAAGTGTAAGGTACTTGGGGATCCAACTGTCGGCAAGATGTACTACACTCAAAAGAGAAAATTATGATAAATTAATAGATCAAATTATAGCAGACTTAGACAGATGGAAAAACTTGCAGCTCTCCTTTATGGGGAGAATAGCTACAATCAAAATGAATATACTCCCCAAATTACTCTTTTTATTTCAATGTGTACCAATTAAATTAGGCAAGGATTTTTTTGAAAATTTAAACAGAATTACATCCAAATTTATCTGGCAAGGTAGAAAACCGAGAATTAAATTAAAATTAATACAGGATGCAAAGGAAAGAGGAGGGCTCGGCCTCCCGAATTGGGAAAAATATTATCAAGCAGCAATATCGGTATTGATGAAGGATTGGATACACTTAAAGAACAGAAGACTACTGGCATTAGAAGGCCATGATATGCAAATAGGGTGGCATGCTATAATGTGGGATGGGAAATATAAGGCTCATCAGTACTTTCAGAATCATCATATTAGACGGGCATTATTAGACGTGTGGACAAAAATTAAAAAAAAATAATTATATAAAAATTCCCAATTGGCTATCCATATTAGAGATATTCATGCACCCCAAATTCATAAATTTAGGAAGAGTAATTACATACAAAGATATCTTAGATGAGAATGGGGATCTGAAAACAAGGAAAAGATTATCAGAAGATGGTATAGAGTTGGAATAGTGGGCATACTTACAAATACAGTCGCGACACAGAAAAGACAAAAAAGAACCAGGGATAAAATTAGAGCATACACAATTAGATAAAATCCTTCTAGGAACAGAAGATCAAATGATAAAAAAGATATATCAATATTTATTGGAACAAGATTTATTAGAAGAACAGGTAAAAGAAACAATGTTTATTTATTATTATTCGAATTTATATCCCGCCCTTCTCCTTGCGGAGTAAAAATTTTGGTTACAGTATTGACCTAGATAATTGGCAATCATTATGGGACAGAAACAGGAGGTTAACACTAGCCACCTCCTACAAAGAAAATTTATACAAGATGTTTTATAGATGGCACCTTCCCCCTACAAGGCTAGCAAAAATAGATAAAAAAACCCTCACCAACATGCTGGAAATGTAGAAGGCTTCCAGGGACTTATTATCACATGTGGTGGGAATGTTCAAAGGTGCAAATTTTTTGGAATCAGATAAAAAATTGGCTGGAAGAAATACTATTACAAAAAATTGATTTAAAACCAGAAATCTTCTTATTAGGGATTATTAATGATAAACTTAGCAAAGCATCTTTTTACTTACTATTGTATATTTTAACCGCAGCAAGATTGGCATACACTCAAAAATGGAAAGGAAAGGAAACCCCCACTGAGGAAGAAATAATAAATAAAATTTTATCCTGCGTTGAAATGGACAGGTTAACTCTAGAGATTAAAAATAAAATTGAAACAGCATTTTATGAAATTTGGAAAAATTTGTACGATTGGTTAGAGATAAGGAGGATCGCTGAGGCGAGTATCGATTGACTAGTTGATATTATAAGGACTTCTTATTAGTACTTACATTAGGGCACAATTGAAAGATATGTAAATAAAATTGCTGACGATTGAAAGATAGCAAAAATTTTATAGATGTTACACGCAGTTTGTTATACTTTGTCCTGTTAAAGAATATATTTTAAGTTTCTGTTTTTCTTTCTGTAACATAAGGTAATACTAATAGCACTGGTGAAGTCAGGGAAGTTGAAGTATGTCCATTTTTGTTTTTAAAATGTATATTCAATAAAATTCATTTAAAAAAAAGATGTTAATATTCAATTGTATATTGTATTAACAGCAATAAGAATTGTATTTGCCTAGTATGGAAAAATGTATACCACCAGAAGAAGAGAGGAGGCACTGGATGGCGTAGTATTGGATCTAGATTGAGGAAGTTAACATGTACCACTGAATTACTAATGGACCCAGACAACACGTTGTTTGTTAAGTACTTATGATTGCAAAACTAGAAAACTAATAAAATATTTATATAAAAAAAGAATGCATCGTTGTTTATATTTTGGGAGGAAGGGAAACCATATAATGGAGCTGAATCGTGTTATATTGTTGAATGCAAATTGTATTTGAATTTCCTCAGTCATACACAGCATTTATTGTGGTGGCCTTGAAACCACAAATCCACTTATTCTATCTAGGTCTTTTGCTTATATGTTTATGTACAAATTAAAAAATAAAAATACATCTGCTTATTACAATCCATTGCTTGCAGTGTATCACAGCAAACCTTTATGTCACTTCTTAAGGGCATAATTAGCTTTAAAACATTTCCTAGCAGATATATTATGCTCTTAATTTGGATGCTTTAATAAAACAAGTAATTATGAAGCTTGAGGCATTCTTTCACAGAGTTTGCATATTCTAAGAAAACATTTGTCAATTAAGAATCTAGACACTAATGCAAGATTAATGAAGATGTACATGAATTGAGGATAAGGCTATAATACTAGTATGGGTAAGGGACTGGATATTACTAAAGAACAGAAGATTATTATGCTTGGAAGGCCATGACCTACAAATAGGATGGCATGCTATATTATGGGACCATAAATATAAAATACATAAATATTTTCGAAGGCACTATATTAGAAAAGCTCTTATTGATGTATTGGCAAAAAATTGGCAACCAAATTACACCCAGGTACCGAGTTGATTCTATCGTTAGAAAATGCATGTGCATCCGAAATTTATCCAATTAGATAGGATCATAACATATAAAAATGTTAGGATCATAACATATAAAAATGTTAGATGAAAGA
>NW_015387762.1:169903-179512 GCF_001527695.2 Protobothrops mucrosquamatus | reverse complement strand
TTGGAGGAATAAAGGAATTCCAACGGAAGAAGAAATCCTGTATAAAATTTTATCATGTGCTGAGATGGACAGGCTTACAATGGCTATGAAAGACAAGACAGAACTGGAATATTTCGAAATCTGGGACAAATTTTATCGCTGGTATGAATCAAGGAGAACCGCTCGGATCTTAAGCTAACGATAGGATTGAAACATACATGTAACTGTACATATAATTGTATATATAATTGTATTGTGTAGAAAAATGAGGCTTATATAGAGATTAAGGATGATGTATTAAGTTTTTGTATCATGAGAAACAAACTGTTAGGAATATTTACTCTGGAATGCCACGTATGTCCATTTTTGTTTTAATTGTACTATAAATAAAAAACTTTTTTAAAAAAGAAGATGTACATGATAAGAGTAAAATTTAGAACTTTTAGCCCTCCAGGGCTTTCACTTTCCTTTAAATCTCATAAAATAAAATGTGCTTATAGTTACAATTCATACATTTACATTTCTCCTATGATGTTTCTTTATATTAAAATCCAGATTTCAAATTTGCAAAGGAGAATCCATGTCCTCCTTCATCCCCATATAAACAAATACTTAAATATGCTACAAATATCTATGTTGTTTTGGTCCATAACAACAACAAAATCACTTTGATAGAATTCAAGTCTGATTTAACTTTTAAGGCGGCTTGATGACAGGGAATTATAATATTATATTTGAAGACAGAAAATATTCTATGCCTGTGACATTTATCTTGATGGTTGTTTCTATCTCTCATTTAGTTATTTAAATAGGCCAAAATGTGTATTTCTGGCTTACCAAGGTTCTTGTGTAATTTCAGCCCAACTCCCTTTCAGCCAACTTAAATGCTCCTTTGTCAGTCTCTACCCGGCATTATATTATAAAGTTCTGGCTTCTAATTGACAATATAAATCCCATATAAGTCCCATTATCCTTAGATTATTAAATATCACTAAACTGCATGGCTAGTAGGCTTAGAATAGGAGTTCAAATTCTAACTTTATTTATTCATTTAATCAAATTTACATAGCTGTCCATCTCACCAAGAGCTACTCTGGATGGTGTACAAGTGTCAGATATAGGAACAAATATAAAAATTATAAATAAGCAAACAATAAAAATCCATACTAAAAATAATTACAAAAAAAAATATAAACCCTAACCCTAGCTTTAAAATAGCAGCCATATAAAATGGCATTTGCTCACTTTAATTTTTAATCAGCTATAGAAAAGAAATACCTTGCTCCTATTCACCAAATCTGTTGCTGTAGTAGTGATCAATACTGAAAGGAAGTGCCATCCCTTTTTTTTACATTTCCAAGGACCCTGGCAATGTTTCAGTTGCAAAGGGGAAAGAAAGACAGAATGTCTTCTATCTCTTTCTTCCATTATATCAGAATAGGTATCTGCAAGCATGTAAAATTTGAAATGTTTAGGAAGCCGCTAAACATTATTTGACAAGATGAATGAAATGAACATCATTTCTCTGTGCAATTTTTCATAATTTAATACAGGTACAGGATTTCAAAGCACCAAAATAACAAAAGAAGGGACATATTTGGTGCTGATACCATTTTCATTGGAAAAAGAATATATTTGTTATCCTAAAAGGTATTACCAATAGAAGAGAAACAATGAACAGGTTACCTAGTCAGGTAAAATGTCTGCAAACACCCAAGCTCAGAGGGCACCAAGGACTCCACAGTATAATATACTAGCAGTAGTAGTGATAATAGTAACAGTTGCAATTTGCAAGAAAACATCCCAAAAGTAGCACAAGGGGAAAAAAACTATAAAAATGAATTGCTGGAAAACTATTTACTGAATTGTAGAAATAAACCAAGTACTTGACCAACATAAAAAGAAACTGAAAGATTATTTAACAAAATTGCTCAGACAAATTAAAAATATTCTGATGATAGAATAGCCAATATGATCTATTGATATACATACAAAGTTATAATCTCTAAATTACTCAGATTTGTACAATCATAACATTGAAACTACTGAAAAGTAACATTAAAATTTTATAATTTTTTTGCATACAAACTGATCATGAAAACTGTTTTGCAAACTGATGTGTATAGTTATTTGTACATTAGCTGAAATAATATTTTAGCAAATCAGCTGTGAATTTGTGTCCACCTTACTGGGCATATGTTATATCTAGCAGTTTCATATTGTCAGTAACAAAGAGAAAACTGCATTATAAAGTCATTGATATTTTGATAAAATAGCAATTTAAATAAAATGATTATGCACACTAATGGAACTTCCGGTGTCAGTGAAACTACAAGTAATTGCCATTCCTTTTTTAATTCTTTAAAATCTATTCCTGAAGATGGAGAGGCTCTTCAGAGCAGGAGGGTTTGGGTTTTGTTTTTTTGTTTTTTTGTTGTGGGGTGGGGTGAGGAGCAAAAAGGTTCAGAGAAGTGAAAAGTAAAAAGCTCAACTGAGCAAAAAAAACCTTCTAGTTCTAATTTGAATAATGTTTAGATTCTAAGTCTTAAAATGGGTAATTTTCACCGTAGCAAGTTTAATTTAGCTTATTAAAATATATACTCATACAGTAGATCAAACCTACATAATTTTTAAAAATACATTACACAGCAAGCAATAATAAGAATAAGAATAAAAAAACTATACATGCCTGATATACAAGATATACCTAGAAAAACAACCAGGTTCAAAAACTTTTAATTGGCATAGTAATGGTGCAAAGTTTGACTACATTTCTGGAGACTTCCGAATCTTAGACATTTAATAGGTAGTATATGATTGCATATGAAAGTGGTTTGAATAGTTTGCAGTTACAGGTGAGATTAGCTCTGCTCTCCAAAAATGACAGAGCATCTCAGAAGCCAACATCTTGCTGTCTCAACGTTAGTATCAGTGAGTAGAGAACATGCCAATGTAAAAAGGGATTAATAAACAATATAGGTATCAAGTTCTTTGTAGTAAAGATGAGAAGTTTTGGTGCTGTTTATTTGTAAATCAAGATAAACAATTCTTTGATAAAGAGGATTTTAAAGATCAATATTCAATTGAAGTTAGAACTTTTCCTTTTAGGATTAATGGATAAACAAGTTGAAAAAAAGCCATGAAATTTATTTTGAAATATATATATATGGTTGAAGATGACAGAGTATCTTGAAATAAATTGACTTCTTTAATTAGAAAAATGCATTATCTATATTTATTGATGACTGGAAGCCTCTCATAGACTTTTGCATAAAAATGAAAACAAAAAGATCTTGTGATTTATAGTTTTGAGGATTAGACTGGCTAGATTAGAAAACTAAGAGTAATATGAGTTGAAACTCTAGAAAGAGTGCAGAGAAAAGCAACAAAGATGATTAGGGAACTGGAGGCTAAAACCTATAAAGGACGATTGCTGGAATTGGGTTTGTCTAGTAGTTTAATGAAAATAAGGACTAGAGATGACATGATAATAGTCTTCCAGTATCTCAGGGGCTGCCACGAAGAAGAGGGAGTCAAGCTAATCTCCAAAGCACCTGAGGGCAGGACAAGAAGCAACGGATGGAAACTATTCAAGGAGAGAAGCAACCTATTAGAACTAAGAAGAAATTTCCTGACAGAATAATTAATCAGTGGAACAACTTGCCTCCAGAAGTTGTAAATGCTCCAATACTGGAAGTTTTTAAGACGAGATTGGACAACCATTTGTCTGAAATGGTATAGGGTTTCCTGCCTGAGCAGGGGGTTGGATTAGAAGACCTCCAAACTCTGTTATTCTATATTAAAACTGTCATGAAACAAGTTAAAATGTACTTATACTGCAGTGAAAAATATCAAAAGTTGCTTTTTGTTAAACCTTCATTTATTTTCTATTTTTCTTCAAGTTTTTTCTTTTGTTGCACCCTTTTGCTTTTTCCCTTATTTCTTTCTTTTTTCTTTTTTTTCCTTCCTTTTGATTAGTTTGTGTTAGTTTTTATCTTCTGATTTAAAGGTTTTAATAAAATATATACAGATAGTCCTCAACTTAACAACCACAACTGATCCCAAAATTTCTGTTGCTAAGCGAGACACTTGTTAAGTGAGTTTTGTCACATTTTATGACTTTTCTTGCCATAATTGTTAAGTGAATCACTGTAGTTGTTAAGTTAGTAACATGGTTCTTAAGTGAATCTGACTTCCCCATTGACTTTGCTTGTCAGAAGATCGCAAAATGGGATCACGTGTTCCCAGGACACTGCAACCGTTGTATATATTAATCAGTTGCCAAGCATCTGAATTTTGATCACGTGACCCTGGGCAATGAATCTTTTTTTTTCAGTGCCTTGTAACTTTGAATGGTATCTAAATGAATTGTTTTTATGTATGTATGTATGTATGTATGTATGTCCTTAATGACTGTAAAAATCCGAATCCCGGGCATATCTGTTCAATGATACATAATCTTTGAACTCCGGGAGGAATATAAATCAGCTGTTTATTGTTAAAAAATTAAAAACAACAAAAGCAACTATTTACAATATTAAAACAAACTTAGCTTTCGCTGATCCACTGACAGCATCTTCAGAGTGAAGTGTTGGGGATGGAGAGATCTCTTATAAGCCTTGATAACCTAGTTTCTTACTCATTGACCGTGTGATAGGGCCATTTGTCCTGACTGACCGTAATTGCCTTAACTGTCCCGGCTCCCCTTGTTTCCACTCCAGTTCCACAACTTCTCTCCCTCTCCTCCTTGTCCATCTTCTCCTTCCTGGTGTTGTTGCCGTTGGTATGCCTTCTAGTCGCTCCCCCGCACTCACTTTGGGTTGCAGGTCCGGATCCAGTATCCCAGGTGTCCTTAAAAATCCGAATCCTGGGCATATCTGTTCAATAATACGAACAACAGGAGCAACAGGCAGATAAATGGAACGGAAGAGAGGGGAACTGCAGCGAAAGGGCACCTGGGATACTGGATCCGGACCCGCGGCCCAAAGTGAGTGCGGGGAAACAGCTAGAAGGCATACCAATGGCAACAACACCAGGAAGAAGATGGACAAGGAGGGGAGGGAGAGAAGTTGTGGAACTGGAGTGCAAACAAGGGGAGGTGGGACAGTTAAGGCAATTACAGTCAGTCAGGACGAATGGCCCTATCACACGGTCAATGAGTAAGAAACTAGGTTATCAAGGTTTATAAGAGATCTCTCCACCCCCAACACTTCACTCTGAAGATGCTGACAGTGGATCAGCGAAAGCTAAGTTTGTTTTAATATTGTAAATAGTTGCTTTTATTGTTTTAATTTTTTTAACAATAAACAGCTGATTTATATTCCTCCCGGAGTTCGAAGATTGTGTATTATTGAATATGTATGTATGTATGTATGTATGTATGTATGTATGTATGTATGTATGTATGTAAAAAGGAAGACATACTGATCTCCGGGATATAAAATCTATTTCGCAGTGAGCTTTCATTAGCCACTGCTAACATTATCAAAGAGTAAGCCAACAATGGAGAGACATTGTTTTTATAGCCCTTTAACTACCAATAATTTAGCTATTGAATGTGTAATAGGTCTGTCGGTTTGCTGCCCACATATAATTGGACACGTCACATCTGGCTCAGCGGTATTAGTTGATATATGCATAGGTCTCATCACCCTGCCTCCTGCCGCCTGCCTCCCAGGCTGCACACACTCATCCCATGATGTCAGACCATCGGGCATTGTCCTGCAATTGCTCTCCCTATTATGGTCCGGTGTGTTAATTTGTTTTAATCTCATGGCCGGTCTGATCTGTCTCTCTGTATCACTGCTTGTCATGATCCTCAGTTGTTCAGCTGTATCAACCAATCCATGGCAGAAATCCTTTGCCATCTCTCTGTGGTTCGTCAGGTTATCCTGAGTGTCCACAAGAGAGGGGGGGGGGAAAGAGGGGGGTGGTTGCAAATTCCCATGTTCTGGCCTCTTATGCAATTTTCCATGATGTCGTAATGCCTGTCCGGGCCCTAGATCTCGTGACAGGGCCATGATAACCAATCATGCAGGCGTCGGCTTATTTATAAATGCTTTTCCCATTGATTAACTTTGTGCCCTGAGGATGTTGGAAGGATCCGACGAAAGCTTGGCCCCTATGATTGTATGCTTTTAAAGGTTTTTAAGGTTTTTACTAAACTTTTAATTGTTGTATATTCTCCTGGTGTTCACATTTTTATTTTGTATTATGGATATTCCCAGGAGTCATTCGTTTGTCTTCTATGTTATTTGCAACCATTATGGGAGAGCAGTTATGCTCACAGCCAGGAAATGGGAAAAACTGACTTGCCGCATCACGGACAATTACTGTAAACTCACCTTTCTCCATCGATGTATTAAGGAAGATCTCCCTCCCAGATCACTCAGGAGGAAACCTGTTGTAGATTCATTGGAGGGCCACCGAGCGGTCCATCAATTTCAACGTAGGACTTTGCATGCCATTATCAATGACCTCCACAGACGGAATGGTAGTATAACAAGGAGTATCCGCAACTACCGGGAGAGGTGCGCTACTATACTCACTAACCAACATCTATTGGAACTGGAACAGCATATTTGCTGGATTGCTCACAAGGTGAGTCTTAGCGCCACAGAAAAGTTCCTCAAGAGATCAGAGGGATTGCGGAGACCCACAGGTGTGAACCCTCCAGACAAACTGGTCCACAACTTGTCTAGTAGGACGCTAACTGAAACCCAGCTGACCCTACTAAAACAAGATGTGGGTCATAATTTATCAGACGCATGTGCTTTAGATTTTATAGCGTCTTTAGAACCTTCTTTGCATCGCAATGGGATGAGTGAGGTTGTTAGGGATACCATCAGATAGCGTGTAACGGGTCTCCTTGTGAACCATAGGCGTCACCAGGCTCTACCTAGAGAGGAACTTGAGGCTATTGCCCAACTTAAGAAGGATGACAGCATCCTTATAACACCAGCTGACAAGGGAAGGGCCACTGTCGTTATGGACAGAGCGCAATATAACTGTAAGGCAATGGAGTTACTCAGCGATACAGCAGCCTACAGAGTGGTAAAGGGCGACCCCATGGTGTCCCTTAAGAACCGCATTAACAAGACCCTTAATAACCTTAAACGTAGTAAGAGGATTGATGACAACATCCTCGCAAAAATAAGACCTTCTGACACCACCATGGCTAGGTTTTATGGACTCCCCAAGATCCACAAAGAGGGTGTTTCCCTTCGACCCATTGTATCTTTCAGGAACACCCCTAGTTCAGGTTTGGCCAGATGGCTTAGCCACCGTATAAGCCACTTGGTTGATGGTAGTGACACCATTGTAAGATCTGCTGAGAAGTTCCTTTGCAAGATTGGCACTTGGAGGATGGAGGAAGATGAGATGATGGTATCTTTTGATGTCATCTCTCTCTTTACCTCCATTCCTCAAGATCTTGCCATCAGTACTATCAGAGATCTCCTCTACCATAGAGGACTTGGGTCATCCCAAGATTCCCTCCATCCGGATGACCTCATAGATCTGTTGGGGTTATGCCTTAAAACCTTTTTTACATTTCAAGGGAATAGATATGAGCAGGTTAAGGGCACTCCCATGGGCTCCCCTATTTCCAGCGTCATAGCCGAAGCCGTATTGCAACAATTGGAANGATTTTGCACTACCATAGCAATCACCCAGTGGCTCACAAAATCAGCTGTGTTAGGACCCTTTTTAAAAGGGTTGACTCACATTGCAATTCAGCCAAAGCTAGGATGCAGGAAAGAAGATATCTTTTCCGCATCTGTAGACAGAATGGGTACCCTGCCAGGTTTATTAAGCGCTATGGCATTTACTCTAGACCTTCTAACAACGAACAGGTGAGACAACTCCCTTCCCAAACGACACGTGTTACCCTTCCCTATGTCAGCAATGTCTCTGAGGCCACTGCTAGGCTTTTGACTCCTTATGGAATAATGGTAGCGCATAAGCCCAGCCGGACTCTTCGTTCTTGCCTTATGAGACCAAAAGATCCCCTCCCTACGGCTGAGAAGTCTGGGGTGATTTATAAAATCAGCTGTGAAGGCTGCCCCAGCAACTATGTAGGTGAAACATCTAAAAGAGTCAGAACAAGAGTCCAGGAACATAGACTGGCCGTCAGAAGGGGAGAACAATACTCTCAGATCCTCACCCATATGGTGGAGCATGGTCACAAATTTAGTTTTGACACAGTGGAGGTTATCTCCAACGACGCCACTAAGTATGGTAGGTTGCTCAAGGAGGCCTGGCTGTCTGATGAATTTTCCATCAACCGACATATAGACCTATGCCCTGCGTATTTGACATTAAGAGCTTGAGAGGTGCGTAACCGCTTGGGTCGGACCGTTCACAATAAGAACCACGGCCGCACTGACCCCCTTCTCCCACCTGAGAACATACATGCTCGTGAGATGGGTAGCGACGGGCATATCGACACCGTCAGGATCACGGGAGCAGCAACGAGAACTACAAAGAGACCAGCACTAACATTGAGACCCTCAAGTGTTGATAATTCAACAGTTAGCAGCCCAAAGACATCTTCGCATTGGGAAAGATGTTTGATAGGAGGGGAGAGCACCCTGCCTGGCAAGTGCTGTGATTGTTATTCTGGTGCCCTCTCTGACCCCGCCCCCCCGGACTCTGCCGTTGCTAATGCAGTTATGACCCTAGACCCTTGCAGCTGTGCATCTACAACACGACCCCGGAGGAGCGGAATATGTAAATTGGGGCACAATAGTAGAGACGATCTCTTGCAGCAACTTGGATTGCTGCCGCTCCCGGATTCTTCATCGCGCCCCCGCTGCGCTCCTCCATCTGAGGACACGTGGAGGAGGGAGGACTCGAGACTTCCCCACTCAGAAACAGTTGCGCAGGTGGAGAGGACGGCTCACTGCATGACGCAGCATAACATAGGAGCTCCGAACTTAAGCTCTCAGGGCTGCTTGATGGCAGAGAGTGGCGAGCGAAGGCTTTCTAATGGAGAGTGGGAGCACCTCCCCCCGTGCACTATTTACACTGACGAAAGGGAAAAGGGGATCTTGGTTACTGCTTTACAGTTGAAGTTAAATGATATGCAGGGAGGTTAGGAGAGGAAGCAAATGGAGGAAATATATAAGCAACCCCCACAAACAGCACATGCTGACACATTCGTGTCATTAGGATTACGTAGGATTGGGGAGGGGGGTGAGGGAAAGGGTTATATAGAGGCATCAAATTGTTTTGATGATGTTCCTAAAGATGGTCTTCCAATGATACGATGGCAAGGGAGACCTTCTGATAAACTGGAGGAAGGGGCTTCTGTGTCAGAACCCCATATGGATAAATGGGACGGTGGGAAGGATGATTTTCAGCAGGGGAAGACGATGAACGGTAAAAGACACTCCATCCGAGATGAGAGGAAACATCTAGAGAGTGATTATGAGCCTAATGAGGCGAAACGTCCCCATGGTGGTTTGACACAGAAACGCAGCACAAATAAGGATAGAAGGATAGTTAAAGGGGTTAATGAGGATGTTACAATGATTGGTTATCATGGCCCTGTCACGAGATCTAGGGCCTGGATGCAGGCGTCGGCTTATTTATAAATGCTTTCCCCATTGATTAACTTTGTGCCCTGAG
>NW_015387762.1:164092-168739 GCF_001527695.2 Protobothrops mucrosquamatus | reverse complement strand
GGTTTTTACTAAACTTTTAATTGTCGTATATTCTCCTGGTGTTCGCATTTTTATTTTGTATTATGGATATTCCCAGGAGTCATTCGTTTGTCTTCTATGTTATTTGCAACCATATATATATATATGACTAGTAATGAGGGTAAAAATCCAACTCTTGGGTATATCCATATTATAAAACCAATAAATAATGCTGATCACCAAGAGAATGAATAAAAAATATTTAATAAGTTAAACCTAGCTTTCGTCGGGCACTCCCGACATCGTCAGGGTTCAAAAAAGGCGGTTCCTGGGAGGAACTTACATACAGCCTCTAATTGCCTGCATCCGGCTGCGTGAACGTGTAACAGGGCCCAGCTGTCTATACTCTTGCACTCCAAGTACGTCCCTTCCTCCCGTGCGCAGTCTTTTCACATCCTCTCTCTGTGCTCCATCGCACATCCCTCCACCGTCAATCCCGAGGCTGGGAAAACTCCCCCCAACCCACTCACTGTTGGCAGTCATCTCCGCACTTCCACCTTTGCGCACGGAATTCTCCCTACCAGGTGTGGAGCACGGGCCGTTGACTGCTCCCCTGGCCTTACCATGTACCCCAACCAAGCTACGATCAATCCTCCTCCCCCCCAACAACCGCAATCTAGGTATCTCCCCTTTCTCTGCAATCTCTGTCCTCCCGTCCCCCTGCGCGTGTGCCATCCCAGCTTATCCGCAGGCTTTGACCAAACATACCATAGATATTGTAATGGTAGAAAGAATAACCTTGAGGAACAGGAACACAATGGATAGATAAAATAAATCTGAATTCAGACAGAAATGTATTTTGGAAAAAAATATTTCAAATATGACCCTCCTGAGTTCTCACAAAGACGAGGGAGGAAAAATATTCAAATTTTCAAGATTCGGTTACCATCACCTTATAATAAAAGTAGTATTAACATTCCTAACTTTGGTTTCCTAACCTGGTCTACCTTGAAGTTCTAAGAGATACAGACTGGGGAATGAGTGCACAATCAATAAGCCTGGGTGTTCTTTATTTGCTTCTTTCAAGAAGATTGGCATCGGTCAAGGTTAGTTGAGTTAACCTCCTCAAATTTATTTAAGCTAATAGTTCAACGAAAGGAACCATAATTAACCCTTGACTGAGTTACAGCCAGGTACTAGCCAGATAGCACATTATCAAAAGAACTCTATATCAGGATCTCAGAAATTTAGATTGTGCAGCGTCTAAGGCACAGAAGTGTTACATGGTGCATTGCCACAAAGTGCCACAAAACGTATTGCATTTTGATTTTTAAAAGTTGAATTGCTTTGGAAACATAGTTAAAAGCCCTGGTGGCTCAGTGGTTAGAATGCAGTATTCCAGGCTAACTCCGCCCATGGTCTGGCGTTTGATCCTAATGGACTCAAGATTGATTTTATCTTCCATCTTTCCAAGGTCATAAAATGAGGACCCAGATTGTTGGGGGAAATATGATGACACTGTAAAGTCCCCAGAGAATAATGTAAGGCAGGGGTGTCAAACTACCGGCCCACGGGCCGGTTTCATCATACCGGAGCCACGCCCACCCCATTGCCGGCAATGGCGAAAAAGCTCTGATACGTCGTGCAATGTCACATGACGTCGCGAGTTTGACATGCCTGATGTAAGGCATTAAGGAGTGGTATATAAGTCTAAGTGCTATTGCTATCCTTACAGGATAAATAGTTAATTGCATTTGTGGCTGTTTGAGCTCACAATGAAAGGTTTGAAGAGGAAAACTTCCAAAAAGAAGGTAATGGAATTAGATGCCAATATATCTAAAAAAAACCTTGACTTTTTCAGACATGGCAATGTTTAGCACACCACAAGTTGATTACAACCACCATAGTTTTCAAATGCTTGATTTCTAGCATTGCAAATTGGCAGTAAGGTGCTAATGCATGAAAGTAGCATTTCAGCCATACTTTAAAACAGAATAGAGATTGGGTTACTGGCCATAGAAGAGGGATGAAACCAATTCAGCTAACCTCCAGCCTATCAGCTTACTATACAGTAAACAATCAATCACACATTGTTAAGACTTAGGATTCTAAGTCTTTAGAGAGGATTTGCAAAAGGCAAAGAGATGGGAGAAGAGTGTGTCAAAAGCAGATTTCATACATTTAATTCAGTCCAAGGAATCAAAAAAATATTGTAATAATATATTTTGACTTCTTTAAATGCATATTGTCTTTTGAATATACTTTCATCACTTTTAGAATTTGAAATTAATATACACTGAATATTTTTAATATTTTGACCTTCACCTCAACCCTACATTTCAAAAAATAAAAATGAATGAATGAATGAATGAATGAACTATAGATTGAATGGTGGAGGTATCCTATTATGCAAAACATGGCAAAATACTAAACAGGGTCTTCCGGTGACGTAGCTGAAAGATAGACCCAGGGGAAAGATTCTCCTCTCCCTGGGTCCGATTTTCGCCTGCCAGTGGGTCCATTTGGACTGAAAGTTGCCCCGGAGAGATGGCTACCAAGGGGTGAAGCTTTGGGGGCCGCGGGTCAGTGGTAGCCAGTTTGCTGGAGCCAAAGGAGCCCTCGGAATCGGCAGAAGGTGGACCGCATTTATGCGGTCCACCATTACCAGCTGATCGTCGGAGACGAAGAAGAAGCTCAGAGTGACAGCAAACAGCTGAGCTGGGTGAGAATACTTTCTCCTTTCTCACTAGAAGTGGATTCTTGTTTGGCAAATAGCTCTTTTACAGCTTGAGAGCAAAGCCTTTTACTTTTAGGGAGGGGTTGAAATTTTTCTTTCTTTCCCCCCCTACTGAATTCAAAAGGGGGTTTAAGCTTTTTGTCAAATAAAAATCTTTCTTTATTTTAAAGGTGCCTGAGGCTTAAGATCAATTTGGGAAGCTCCTGCTTTTATAGGGACTTTTTGTCTTTGTTCTTTGTTGAAACCTTTTAAACTTTTACTTTTTCTCTTGACAATTTTTTTTCTCTTTTCTTTGTGCTGGGAATGGATACTTAGTGACACTTTGTGGTTACATTGAGAACTATGTTCATTTTCTCTTGACTGGAGCTTATTCAGATTAGAATTTTGGCTGCATGCCCAGACATTGTTTATCTGGAAGTCCTTGAAACTTTGCTGGAGAAAAGACTTCCTTTTGGTTTACTTGGCTTTATAAGATAGACTATATCTACAAACAAATAGTATTTGGAGCCATCTGCTTCCCTGGATTATAAACACTGTGTGCTTTGGAACTATAATAAGCTGTCTTAGAAGACCTGAAAATTAAGTACTTTTTTAGAACAGAATTTGGTGGATTATAATTTTGACATTTTTGGTTTTTTCCCTTTTTCTTTTCTTTTTTCTTTTTTTTCTTTTTATTTTGAGAGCATTTTTCCCTCTTCTTTTTTTTCTTGCTCCCTTCTTTTTGTCTTGTTGCTATTTTTTCCTTTTCCTTTTCCTTTTTCTTTTTAACTATTTTTATGGATTTCCCCTCCTAGTAATAGGAGCCTATTGGATTATAAAAGCCGGTCATTTGGCTACCTGGTGGATTACAATATAAGAAGTAAAGACAAAGATGAGTGCTTCAAATCTATCTAAACTTGGGAGAAAAAGATCTTCCGCCCCTGCCTCGACTTCTGCAAATTCAGTATATCAGAAATCAATTACAACGATACTGCAGCAAGAAAAGATGGATGTTCACCAAAAAGATACTCAAGCAATTTTGCAAGCAATTGCAGCTCAGATGGCAACCTCGACAAAAAATCATGAAGAGTTGAAAAATGATCATGATAAAATGAATAAAAAAATTACCAATATAGATTCCTAAATTGAAAATTTAAGCAGATGATTACAGACAATCAGCAAAGAATTAAAAAAATGGAAGACAAATCAGTTAAAGTTGACCAGAAATTAGAAGCCTTAAAACAGTGGTTCTCAACCTTTTTAATGCCGCGACCCCAACCGGTCGTAAGTCGAGGACTAAACTGGTCGTAAGTCGAGGACTAAACCGGTGGTAAGTCGAGGACTACCCAACCGGTCGTAGGTTGAGGACTTTCCCTTCCCAGGAGCGCCGCGCATGCGTGGTTCTGCCCCCTGCACCGGCCGAGGCGTAGCTGGCAAGCGGCAGAGATGGAGCAGGCTGACCACCAGCTGGCCCAGCCCATGGGAGGTAAGGCACCCGCCGGAAAAGGGGAAAAAAATGGTGGACAAAAAAAATGGCGGACAAAAAAAATGGCAGACAGCCTTGCTTGCCGTCCCCCATGAAATGATCGATCAACCCCAAATGGGGTCCCGACCCACAGGTTGAGAACCACTGCCTTAAAAGATGAAAATGAAAAATTGGCCCAAATAAATAGATAATTGGAAGACTCGTTGGCGGCTATAGAAATGGAAAAAGCCTCATATTTTCTAAGATTCCAAAATATAATACAGGTGAAACTTGAAAAATTAGAATATCATGCAAAAGTTCATTTATTTCATTAATGCAACTTAAAAGGTGAACTTAATATATGAGATAGACTCATTACATGCAAAGCAAGATAGTTCAAGCCGTGATGTGTCATAAGTGAGATGATTATGGCTTACAGCTCATGAAAACCCCAAATCCACAATATCAGAAAATTAGAATATTGTGAAAAAGTTCAATATTCTAGGCT
>NW_015387762.1:159929-163261 GCF_001527695.2 Protobothrops mucrosquamatus | reverse complement strand
TTGAAGCAGTAATTGCTGCAAAAGGGGCCCAAACCAAGTACTGAGTACATATGCATGCTTATACTTTTCAGAGGTCCGATATTGTTCTATGTACAATCCTTGTTTTATTGATTGCATGTAATATTCTAATTTTCTGAGATTGTGGATTTGGGGTTTTCATGAGCTGTAAGCCATAATCATCTCACTTATGACACATCACAGCTTGAACTATCTTGCTTTGCATGTAATGAGTCTATCTCATATATTAGGTTCACCTTTTAAGTTGCATTACTGAAATAAATGAACTTTTGCACAATATTCTAATTTTTCGAGTTTCACCTGTAGAAGACAAGGAAGAGGACCTCTTAGATTTGATAACTGAGCTACTAACAGATGTTCTAGGAATGGGAAAGACACAAATGGAAGGAGAACTAGATCAGATCTATAGAGTCAACTCAAACTATGCTAGAATAAATAAAGTGCCCAGGGAAGTCCATGTCAGATTTCTTAAAAGATCCATAAGAGATGAGATTCTGAGAAAAGTAAGAGATCAACCATTAAAATATAAAGAAAAAGAAGTAGTACTCAAACAAGTTCCTAGAAGTATAAGAGAGGCTCAAAGAGACTATCAGTTCTTAACCAGGAAATTGGCTGAAAAAGGACTGAATTTTAGATGGTTGATTCCAGAAGGGATATTAATCTACTGGGACACAAAAAGATACAGACTGGACACAGCGCTTAAAGCATTGGAGTTTTTTTTGACAACCACAGAGCATTTTTGGGTGATCCTAAACTTAAGAAACAAGAAGAAAAGGTAGTTGAAGGAGTGGCTAAAGAAATAGAGGAGGAAGAAGTCAAAATACATACTCAGAAGAAGGAGCAAGACTGAGAGACCAGCGACAGATAAGATCAACTAGAAGATTGAGACCTAGATATAATTGAAAGAGATGGAGGAGCTTGGGATTTTATCAATAAATATAAATGGACTAAATTCTCCTTTAAAAAGGAGAAAAACTTTTACAAGATTACAAAAGCTAAAAATGGATATAATTTGCCTCCAAGAGACACACATTAAGAGACAACATTTTAAAATTTTAGAAGAACCAAAAATTGGCAAACTTTATTTACACTTGCATCTCAAAAGAAAAAAGGAATAGCCCTTTATATTAAAGAAAAGTTGAACCCCAAACAAATTTATGCAGATGAAGAGGGGAGAATACTAATGGTGGAAATTATGGTGGATCAAAAACAGATATTGATGGTAGCAATATACGCACCTAATGATAAGCGAGAGCAATTTTATCAACAACTACACAAGAAAATACTGGACTTAAATTACCAAAATCTTTGTATAATGGGAGACTTTAATACAATAGCAGATGCGACTTTGGATTATAAAAGCCATAAGCAAGGGAGAAAAGGAGGAAATATACTACCTAAAGCATTTTCAAAAATGATAGAAGAATTGTGTATCCAAGACATATGGAGAGAGAGAAATCCAGAAAAACTACCATACACATTTTATTCAAATAGACATAAATCATGGTCTAGAATTGATATGGTATGGACATCTTTTGACTTGAAAATGATAATAGAAGATGTAGAGATAGAAACTAATGTTTGGGCAGACCACAACCCAATAAAAATGACATGGAAAGGAACTAAGAAAAAACTAAGATGGTCTCTGAATAAATCTATATTGAAAGAAAAAGAATTCTTGCAAAGGAAATGGATTTTTTTAAAGAAACAAGAAAGAAGAAACACCTCTTCAAAATGTATGGGATACAGCCAAAGCATATGTCAGAGTGTTGGCTATAACTTATGCTTCTAAAAAGAATAAAGAAAAGAAATAACTACAGTTAAAGCTGAGAGGAGAACTTAAAAAATTGGAACTAGAGTTACAAACAGATCCATAAAAGAAAGTCCTCAAGAAACAAATGGAGATAATAAAGCATAAATTAAACCTGGCTGAGACGGAAATAATGGCTCAACAGATTAAATGAACTAAGCAGAATTTTTTTGAAAACGCTAATAAGCCATGTACTTCATGCTAGCCATGTACTTCAAACGCTAATAAGCCATGTACTTCATGCTAGCCATGTACTTCAATCTACAGTACATGGCTAGCATGTACTGTAGATTGAAGAAAGAAAAAGAAAAAAGAATGATAAATAAGCTACAAGATTCAAAAGGAGAATTACAGTTTCAAAATGATGTAATGAAAAAAATTATTAAAGGCTACTATGAGACACTTTATAAGGGAGAGGAAGTTGCTAAAGAAAAAATACAGTCGTAGTTAAAAAAAACAGACTTGCCAAAAATCCCAGAAAATATTTGAAATATACTGAATGGAAAAATATCAATGATGGAGATTACAGAAGCCATAAAAAGGCAAAAAAAGATAAGACTCCAGGCCCAAATGGACTTCCCACAGAATTTTATATAGCATTACAAGATGTATTAAGCCCGACTTTGAAAGAACTGTGTAATGAAATACTTTTGGAGACTAAAATAACAAAGTCGTGGACTGAAGCTAATATAACCTTAATACCTAAAGAAGACACTGACCTTACATAAATAAAAAACTATAGACCAATATCGCTATTAAATGTGGATTATAAAATCTTTGCTTCGATAGTGGCAGAAAAAATTAAGAAATTTTTGACTGAATTTATACACATAGATCAAAATGGCTTTCTACCTAAAAGACAGATAAAAAATAACTTAAGAATGATCTTGGATGTTTTAGAGTACTATGAAAACCACCCAGGGAAACAGATGGCATTAATATTTCTTGATGCGCTAAAAGCTTTTGACAACCTAAACTGGCAATTTATGTTCCAGCAGTTGGTAAAAATGGACTTTGGGGGAAATTTCATAAATGCAATTCAAACAATCTACCTGACATGGTTCCGAAAAGAAGTAACTTTTCAAAGAACTTTGAGGCTTAATTACCTTAAAGAATCCTTTAATAGATTACATGCTTCGGCACGAACAAAAGGAAGCCAAAAACTGAAACCCCCACCACCCAAGTACTCGTGACAAAGCACAACTCCCTCCCTCCTTTCACAGTCATCAATCATATGCTCCAATTAATTTGAAGTGTGAGTCGCTCCCCCCTCTATTCTGTTATTGCGCTCTGCTGTTACGTTGACCTTGGCTGTGCTATGCTAAGATAATGTTATTATTCACTGGCATTCCTCCCCACTCACATGGCTAGTAATGTCTGCTTTAACCCTTGAAGTGATATGTAGGCTAAATAAGATATGTTTGCTTCTTCACATATGGCAAGCAAGAACATCCAATGTTAGCAGACTTGACATCCGGCCCCCCTTAGACGAGGGACAGATCCT
>NW_015387762.1:152361-159834 GCF_001527695.2 Protobothrops mucrosquamatus | reverse complement strand
GCTTTAGCTCTACTGTGACTGGGTTGATGATTCTTACTATGGGGAAAGGCCCCAAGAATTTTGGCCCCAATTTCTTGCTGGGCAACTTGAGGCGTAGATATTTGGTTGACAAATAAACCTTTTCCCCAACTTGGAATGTTCTTTGAGGAGCCCTCTTTCTATCAGCCTGCTTTTTATAAGTTTCAAAAGTCTTTTTTAAGGCAGTCTTTGTATTTCTCCAAACTTCTTCCCACCCCCTCACCCATTGGTCAAGTGTTTGGGAAGCGAAGGGCGGTTGAGGATATTCAGGTATTGGGTTGAACTCTTTTCCTGTGGCCACTCTGAAAGGCGTGTAACCGGTGCTGCTGTGCACGGAATTATTGTATGCTATTTCCGCAAATGGAAGAAGATTGGTCCAGTTCGTCTGTTGGTAAGAAACATAGCACCTAAGATATTGTTCCACCATTTTATTAGCGGCTTCCGCAGCCCCATTAGTGGCCGGGTGAAAAGCAGATGATAAGCCTTGAGATGATCCAATTAACGTAAGGAATGTTCTCCAAAACTTCGCTGTGAACTGCACCCCCCTGTCCGAAATTATCCGCTTAGGGGCGCCGTGCAGTCGGTAGATATGCTTTAGGAACAATTTGGCCAGTCGTTGGGCAGATGGGAGTCCTTTGCAGGCGATGAAATGAGCCTGCTTCGAGAATAGGTCTATTACAGTCCAGATGACAGTGTGTCCACTACTTTCAGGTAGGTCTACTATAAAGTCCATAGCTATTTCTTCCCATGGTTGAGAAGGGTTTGCCACGGGTTGTAGTAGTCCAGGGGTTTTCCCTGGGATTCTTTTCATTGTGGCACATATATTACAACTTTTTACATAGTTTTCCACATCCTTTTTCAGTCCCGGCCACCAGAATTGTCGACGGGTGAGGTGTAGGGTTTTTAAATATCCGAACTGTCCAGCCTGTTTTACATCATGGCTGTGTTTGAGAGCATTAAGACGGAGGGCTTCTGGCAAATATAGTTTTCCCCCCATTTAAGCCAAACCTTCCCTGCACGTTAGGGAGGTCTGATTCTCTTTGAACCATTGGTCGGTGAGGAGTTCTCGTTTTATTTTCTTTACTCCAGGGTCATCAGGATTAGGGACTCTGCGAGGTGTAAGTTGAGTGGCTGTTTGCGGATTGGGGATAATTGCCTCATTGACCTCTTCCCGTTCGCTCTTGTATTGGGGTAGTCGGGATAGCGCATCAGCTAAGAAGTTTTTTCCCCCTGGTATGTACTTTAGAGTGAAGTCGAAGGGGTTAAAGTATTGTGCCCACCGCACTTGTTTTGGGGACAATTTGCGGGGAGTTTTCAGTGCTTCTAGATTTTTGTGATCTGTCCATACCTCAAATGGCACTTTGCTCCCTTCTAGATAGTGTCGCCAGTTTAATAATGCCCATCTAATAGCGAAGGCCTCTTTCTCCCAGATTGCCCATCTCCACTCGCTCTCAGTAAATTTCTTAGAGGTGTAGGCGCAAGGTTGCAGGATCCCATTTTTGTTCTTTTGCAGTAATACAGCTCCACCCACCACATCGCTGGCATCGGCCTGAATCACAAAGGGTTCTTCTTGGTCGGGGTGCTTTAGGACTGGTTCAGCAGCAAATAGTCTCTTTAAGTTTTCAAAAGCCGTTAGACAACCCATTGTCCTTGCTAGTGGTTGGCCCGGCCGTGGCTTTCCTCCCCCTTTGCCTGTTTTGAGTAGTTCAGTAAGGGGTAAGGCAATCTCGGCAAAAGAGTGGATAAATTGACGATAAAAGTTGGCAAATCCCAGAAAACTCTGGAGCTGTTTGCGAGTCCTTGGGGGCTGCCATTCGATTATGGTTCTCACCTTGGCTGGGTCCATTTCAATCCCCTCGTTGGAAATTCTGTAGCCGAGATAGTCCAATTGGGTTTGGTGAAATTCACATTTCGACAGTTTGGCATAAAGCTTGGCATTCAATAGTTTCTTTAACACTTCTCTTACCAGCTTTATGTGATCAGTCATGTTCGTGCTATATATCAGGATATCATCAAGATACACCAAAACCCCTTTGTACAAGTGATCATGTAGTACTTCATTGATCAATTGCATAAATACAGCTGGGGCCCCCTGTAGTCCAAATGGCATGACTTTGAACTGATAGCTCCCCATTGGACAGTTGAAGGCAGTTTTCCACTCGTCTCCCTGTTTTATTCTCACCCGGTAGTATGCCTCTCTCAGGTCTAACTTAGTGAAGACACTCCCTTTAGCCAGATGGGTTAATAAGTCCTTTAGGAGGGGGAGTGGGTATTTGTTTTCCACACTCACAGCATTGAGACCTTTATAGTCCACGCAGAGATGTAGAGACCCTTTTTCTCTTTGAATAACACAGGGGCTCCCATGGTTGATTTGGCCCGTTCAATAAACCCCCTCGCTAGGTTTTTGTTCACGTATCGCTGCATCTCCTCCATTTCAAGGGGGAACATAGCATACATTCTCGGTCGTGGGAGTTTGGCTCCTGGCACCAGTTCAATGGAGCAGTCATTGGGTCTGTGAGGAGGTAGGGCATCCCATTCTTTTTCACTAAAAACCTCTGCCAGGTCCCAGTATTCATTGGGCATGACTGGGTCGCCTGGAGGCGGTGAGGTGGCCATGTGCACTCGCTCGTTGGGTGGCCTAAGGTGTCCTGCAACATCCTTTGACTCAATGGGAGGGTCAGGCCCTATAGGTAGTCTCATGGTTCTCACTCCTTTCTCCCACCAGATGAATGGTTTCCATTTGTCTAACCAGGCTAACCCTAGGATCACCGCCTCAGACATTTTTGGAGCCACCAGGAAGCGAATAAATTCCCAATGTGCACCTATTTCTAGATGTAAAGGCTCAGTTACTTGAGTGACAAGAGCCCCCCCCCCCCATGAGAGACCCATCGGCTTGCTCAAACCTCATGGGTTCAGCGATCGATTTTGCTTGAATGCCCAACTTCAAGGCAAAGGGTAAACTAATAATACATCGGGTGCATCCAGAATCTATTAGCACATTTAAGTTCATTTGTACCCCAGATTTAGGGATTATAAGTTTGGCAGCTAGTGAAAAAGGCGGGATTTGTTGACTCACCATTGGGTCATTCTCCCCTTCGTCCTCACTGTTGAGAGAGGGTAGAGCTGGAAGGGATCCAGCCTTAGTCCCGGCGTCCTCCTGTGCAGGGGATGTGACTTGGACAGCTAGTTCTTGCTTGATCCGATTGGATTTCCCTCTCGGTGGTTGTTGATCGGATTTCTTTTTCGTTGCGGGTCTCGGTCTGCCCTGTTGTTGGGGGTAGGGAACTGGGCAGTTCGCTGCTCGATGTCCCTGTTGTCCGCATCGGAAGCACAAGAGCGGCGGCCCTATGGGTAGTTTGGGTCTTTCGGTAGACGCAGTTGTTGGGGATCTCCAGGGTGTTGGTTGTCGTCTGAGTCGTTCTGGTTTCGGTCCCATTTCAGGAGAGGGAGGCTTCTTGTAACGAGAGAGCTTGACGTCCAACTTCACCGCTGTTTGGTACCAATCCTGTAGCCGATAGGGTACTTCATGGTAGATGCAGGCCTGAGAGAGATGATCGTCTAATCCCTCAACAAAGTATTGAACCAGGGATTGTTCGGACCACCCCTCTGTTCGGCCTGCTAACTTGCGGAACTCTTGCACATACTCCAGGGCAGGCCTTCCGACTTGTTTTATTTTGTGAATTTGTCTTGCTGCTTTGAGGCCCATGGATGGGTCCTCAAATCGTTCTTTCAGACCTAACAGAAGGAGGTGGGGATTTCCCAGTTCAGGGGCTTGTTCACTATATACATTATTCAGCCATTCGGCTGCTTCTCCCTCTAGGTTGGATGCAATAACGTCGACCATGGCACCTGGGTCCGGATAGTGGTTGGCCCAGCGGTTCAAGTGAGAGCGCCCTTGGTTGAGAAAAAAAAATCAGCTTCTCTGGATCCCCATCGAAGGTTGCTTTGAAGGGTGGTACAACCACAGGCTGTTGCGGGCCCCACTGGGGTTGTTGCGGTTGGCCCCACCCCGGTTGTTGGTCCCATGGTTGCTGGGCTCTCTGCTGTTGACGTGGTACCCCTAGTTGCTGCTGATCTAGCAGTTGTTGGGCTCTATATTGTTGACGCGGTGCCCCCAGTGGCGATTGGCCCCATCCTGCCTGCCAATCTAACGGTTGTTGGATTCTCTGCGGTTGACGTGGTGCCCCCAGTTGCTGTTGGCCCCATCTTGCCTGCTGATCCAACGGTTGCTGGATTCTCTGCAGTTGACATGGTGCCCCCAGTTGTTGTTGGCCCCATTCTGCCTGCCAATCCAACGGTTGGTGGACTCTCTGCAGTTGACGTGGTGCCCCCAGTTGCTGTTGGCCCCATCCTGCCTGCTGACCCAACAGTTGTTGGATTCTCTGCGGTTGGCATGGTGCCCCCAGTTGCTGTTGGCCCCCTCCTCCCTGCTGATCCAGCGGTTGCTGGATTCTCTGCTGTTGTCCAGCGGGGGCTGGTGATGCCTCCTGCTGCTGTAGGCCTCTCAATGGCTGCTGAGCAAGTGGGGGTTGTTGCTGGGCATCTCTAATCGGTAAGCTCACCGGTTGTAGCTCTTCTGGCCTCTGCTCCCCCTCAAAATGCTGCAAGGCCTCTATTAGTTGATGTAGGCTCAGAGATAGGTGACCATTCCTCTGTGGGGGTTGCTTGACTTCACCTCGCTGTAGGGGGCCTGGACTGGGGGTCTCTCTTTCTGTGGGGCTGGAGGCCTTGGCAGGGGACCCCAGGGGCTGAAAAGCTATTTGTTCTGCAAGGGTGAGGCTGGGGGCCTCTCTCAACGGGAGCTGCTCTTCGCTCTGCACTTCTAACTCTTCAAATCTCTCTGCCAGGTAGTCTAATGAACCATTGCGAACTGCAGGTGGGCATCTCCACTCACCCGAGTCTTCGGTGACAGACGGCCGGGCAGTTCTCCACTGGGTCTCCACTGCTGGCAAGGCTGTGTGGAATCCTCCTGTGCCTTCGCTCGGTTTTTCCCAGCCTGACGACCAGATTAGTTCTCCGGACAGCTTTGGCCTCGCTCCCAGTTGGGGAGTTTGCAAGGATTTCTTTTCCTCCGGCTGCCTAGCTGTCACTCCCTTCAGTGGGGAAGCTGCTGCTGCTGTCGCTCCCCCTCCTGGGGAGGTTGTGGCTGGAGGGGTGCTGGCCTCTGGCCTTCCCTCTCCTTCCATGGTGAGATCTTCCCCTTATCTTTGTCAAAGTATCCCCGTTATTTTAGGGATAGTGACTGGGGTAAGGGACCCCTAAATGGTTTTAAACGTTTTTCAGTTTTTGGCTTAGTTACATGGTTCCGAAAAGAAGTAACTTTTCAAAGAACTTTGAGGCTTAATTACCTTAAAGAATCCTTTAATAGATTACATGCTTCGGCACGAACAAAAGGAAGCCAAAAACTGAAATCCCCACCACCCAAGCACTCGTGACAAAGCACAACTCCCTCCCTCCTTTCACAGTCATCAATCATATGCTCCAATTAATTTGAAGTGTGAGTCACTCCCCCCTCTATTCTGCTATTGCGCTCTGCTGTTACGTTGACCTTGGCTGTGCTATGCTAAGATAATGTTATTATTCACTGGCATTCCTCCCCACTCACATGGCTAGTAATGTCTGCTTTAACCCTTGAAGTGATATGTAGGCTAAATAAGATATGTGTGCTTCTTCACATATGGCAAGCAAGAACATCCAATATTAGCAGACTTGACACTACCATAAACAAATGGCTAGAATAATTTTAAATGGAGATTATACAGAAAACTTTGATATCCAAAAAAGGTACAAGACAGGGATGTCTTCTTAAAAACTTCCAGTGTTGGAGCATTCACCGCTTCTGGAGGCAGGTTGTTAAATTAAATGAAATCAATCCAATTAGGAAAATTTCAGACTTGTCTAAAGCAACAATCCCCGGAGTAAATTCCTGATAGTGTGGATTTGATTCAAACAATCATTTATAAATATAAACTGTATAATTAACTTACTTGAGTAAAGTAACTTGGATAAAATTATAACATGATATTATTTACAAAATATTGGAGCAAATGTTTCTGAAAAACAAGTAGAGCAGACATGTCAAACACAAGGCCCACGGGCCGGATATGGCCCGGGGAGGGCCCAGATTTGGCCCCCTGGGGCTGTCCCAGAAATGGCAAGGGACTGGCCCCCACTGCCTCAGCCCTGGCCCACCTCAACCCAGCTGGGCGCCCTGGTGCACGCACAGGAAACAGCGAGCACTCAGGGGCTGGTGGTGTGCAGCAGCAGCTGCAGCAGCTCATTTGCCTCAGCCCGCCCCACCCCTCCCAGCTTAACCCCGTCACGCCCAGCCATGGCCCACTTTGCTGGGCTTCTCCTTGTGTGGCTCTGCTTTGCCAGGCCAGAAAGGGTGAGAAGGAAGAGAAAGCAGGAAGGGTTTCTGTGTATACAGTATGTGTGTGTGTGTGTGTGTGTGTGTGAGGGAGAGAGACAGACAGAGAGAGAGAGAGAGAGAGAGAGAGAGAGAGAGAGAGAGAGAGGGAGGGAGGGAGGGAGGGAGGGAGGAGTGGAAGAGGAGGAGGAGGAAGCCAAGATGTTATAAAAAAGGAGAGCTTCCCCCATTCTTCCACCCCTTCTCTTTTTTTTTTTTAACTTCCTCTCACTCCGTTCAGGTGCAGCTGGAGGAAGAGGATGAGGATGAGAAAACAGGAAGTGTGTGTGTGTGTGTGTGTGTGTGTGTGTGTGAGAGAGAGAGAGAGAGAGAGAGAGAGAGCCAGGAGGGGAAGAGGAGGAATCCGAGGTTTTACAAAAAAGGAGTTTCCACCTTTCTCCCCCCTCCTTCTCTTTTTTATTAACCTGTGTGTGTGTGTGTGTGTGTGTGTGTGTGAGAGAGAGAGAGAGAGAGAGAGAGACAGAGAGAGACAGAGACAGAGACAGAGACAGAGACAGAGAGACAGAGAGACAGAGAGATTTAGCCAGCAGGGAAGCGAAAGTGTGGAGAACGGGGAACGTTGCAGAGTAAGCAAACTTACAAAAAGGGGATCTTTCTCTCTGTCTCTCATACACATACACACACACACGTGCTCATACACATACACACACATGGGAAGGTGGTGTGTAGGCAGGCGAGAGAGCAAACTTGCAGATTAGCTTTGTGGTCTATTCTTGCCTCTTCCCCTCCCTAAAATCCAGGCAATAATAGAACTCTTTGGACTGAATGGGAAGTTAAGAGGAATTGGTGTGAGTTGAAATTAAAAGGCCGAGTCAACTCCCCCCCTCAATTATTTTGTCAGAGACAAAAATACTTCCCTTCATCTGCTCTTTTATAATTTAATCCAGCCTTACCCAAACTAATATATTTTGGGTGTCATGAACCACAGTTCCCATCATCCTGTGGCTATGCTGGCTAGAAATGCAATGCCTTATTTTCTCTGCAGTATGTGCCTAGGAGGCAGTAGGTCTGTGGGATTTAGATGT